>NC_056746.1:514694548-514699548 GCF_019279795.1 Protopterus annectens | reverse complement strand
GCTTGTGTGTTCCTGTTATGGTAGTGAATTTGTCATTTGAACCTTGCCTAAAAAAGGCACTATAGGGGCGGCAAAAGCCTTAGCCAGTATCCGGAATCTCAGGGGTGACAGGTGCAGGCCATCTGTGGCAAAGCATCATTGTCTGCCGACCATGTCGTCCCAAACAGACAGATACTGGATCCCCTTAGAATGACAGCAGAAGCTTAGCCAATTGTTGAAGTCAATCATTTTGTCCTTGTACTGCGGTATCATTCTGGGCAATGGCAGAATGCTACTCAGGGCTAGGGTCATACCTGCCTGGGCTACAAGATTGGAGAGCTCTTCCATGTCTCTTTTCATGTGGTCCAGGGAGGTACTTCTCAGGTCATTCACACCAACATGGACAATGGCAGAGTCATATTTGTACTTGTTGTGGAGTGACCTGAGTGCGTGGGTTATGTGGCAGATCCTGGCACCCGACAGGCAGCTGACAGTAACCTTCTCCTTGTTTAGCCTGGTGAGTGGGACATCAGTGTGCCTGACTATAGAGTCACCTATGACTAGTGTGTTGGGTATGTTGTTTTGCCTTATTGGCTGTGGTTGAGTGGCACACTGAGTCTGTGGGGTATGTATCATTTGGGTTGTGTTGGGGGTGGAGGTTGCCTGCATTTCTGCTTTGGAGGTCTCTGTTGCTTAGACAGATTATTATTGAGAGCCTCCGCAAATGTTTTTGTGTTACGATGTGTGGATTTTGGTGGTGTTTATTTAGTGAGACTATGTGATGAGTGTGGTGTGGTGCAAATGATTACCTTCTCCTCTTGACTGTCAAGTTCAGTCTTGGTTGGAGAGAGCTTTTCCTCCAGTTTGGCTAGATAAGTGCATCTCTCACAGGTTGTAGTGTTAGGTGGTAGGAGGAGAGGGTTGTCTGTGTACATGAGGCAATTTCTACATTGCCTCAGGATGCTGAGATTCATGTGGACATGTGTGTGAAATGGACAGCTATGTATGGGGCAACATTTGTTTTTGGGAACAGATTGCGTTTTTTTTTTAATGAGAATGGGATGTTGGGAAAGGATAGTAGGTATATTTGGGGAGGTAGGCTGGATAGGAAGACAGACAAGACAGCCATACATGGGCGGTATATGACACTTGTGGGGGATAAAGACCTTGGATGGGGTGTGTTTGGTAATCAGAAGCCCATGAGCCCCCAAATGGATACAGTGGGACTGAGGTCCCCACTTATGGGCAGTCACCACTGCACCTTCACGGCCCTGAAGGTGGCTGTGCTGGGGGCTGAGCCGAAGGGGCAGGGTGACCCTCTAAATGTGCCAAGCAGCTCTCAAGCTGGTGTAGCAGATCTACTAATTCCTTGTGGAGTTTGCTATGCACCAGACCCTGGACCTGGCTTCAGGTGACAGGATCCTGTCTGTGCCCGTGCCCAGGAAGGGGACAAGCACCATCCCCTGGGGTGGTTCCACCTGAAAGTGGTGCAGGACCAGCAGACAAGGAGGTCCTGGAGTGGGTCCCAGATGTGCTGGGGCCCAGTGCCATGGCCAGATGAGGCAGGAGATGTGGATCCACTGGTATCGGCCTTCCCAGACGTGCTATGGTGTTGTAGTTTTAGAACATATTTTGGTTAATAATGGTAAACACATTCCAGGATTAGTTATAACAGCATGCATGAGTATTCTCATTAACCCAAAATAACAGACTTGGAACATTTGCATAGCAAACAGAACACATGCATATATGGAACTACAGTGGGCATTACAATGGCATGCAGGTTACATTGATAGCAACAGGCCATCAATGATAGTATTTAAATAGGGAACATTAATTGGAATACATTTCAACTTTTGTAGAACAATAGGACACATGTCCCACCAGCAGGTTTGGTGGAAAGCATACCCATTCATTTATGTGTTTAGATTATTGGTAAAGATAAGGTGGGGGAGAGAGGGAGATGTCAATTAACAAATGTAGATTCTTGCAGTGGTCACAGCTTTAATGATCATTGCTCTAATCATTACTCTACAGGTATTATTACAACAACCTATGGCCTTGGTTTGGGCAGTGGTATGTTTGGACACAGTGTATAATTACAGCCTTCGTATAGCTACTTTATACCTTCTCTTACCTAAAAGACCTGTGAAGGAAATTTTTGTTAATACTACCTGACTGTTTCTAACTATAGTCACATAGTCAGGGTTAAATATGTGCACTCGTACTGTGTGTGTGTGTGTGTGTGTGTGTGTGTGTGTGTGTGTGTGTGTGTGTGTGTGCGTGTGTGTGTGCGCGTGTGTGTGTGTGTGTGTGTGTGTGTGTGTGTGTGTGCTACTGCCATACTCTGCCTTGATTTCTATTGGTCACCCTGGTTGTTGGCAGCAGGGATCGGTAGCTGTGACAGCATGACACTTTTGAAAATTGCTTTGGGGAGACCACTTGGTGTATCCACTTATCTTGTTGTCATTTGCAGCCTTGGGGTTGGATCGTGGGTGTTGGACACAGTATAACTACAGCCTTCTTATAGCTACTTTATACCTTCTCTTACCTGGAAGACCTGTGAAGGAAATTTATGTTAACACTACCTGACTGTTTCTACACATATTCACAAAATCCTAGTTGAAATTATGCATACAGCTTGCTACCACTCCCGGGATTTGAACCATGGCTGTTTCTGCTAAAAATACAAGTTTGTGTTTCATCAGAACAAGCTGTTGAGAAACTGCTGTCTTTTCTTTGAATGTTTTCTGTCTCATTCTCTCTTGGTAGTACAATCTGACCTTGTAATTGCAACATTCTTATACATGCATTTTTATACATACCTTTTGACATAGCACAGTGTGGAAAACAGTGGTTAACTCAACATTACTATTCAGTTATCAGATCTTGGTGCATGAAACATTTCATATCAGTTAATCTCGTGTCTTACAGAGGCACTAACTTTGTCAGATGAGACTTGATTGTTTGCTTTCAGAGCTATAGTTGCTATGCATAACCTGTACACATTTCAATTCATACAATACTAGAGTAAACACAACCAGTCCAGGGTTTTGAATTTTATTGATAGGCAGTTACAGTTTTGTTTATATATAACCTATATGAGACTATTACTGTAAAACTGTCTGGTTTATTCAGTACAAACCATACCCATTTTTAATACTAACAGGTGACATTTTATGCCTTTATATTTATTTGGTATGAATACTACAAGCTAGATTGTTACTCACCAGCCTTGTGATGCAGCCTTTGCAACCTGCTTGCATGAGCTTCCTGGTTTGCAGCCCACTCAGCTGGAGCTGTAAAGAAGCTAGAGAAACATTTATGCACACCTATCCATCACATGCACAGGCTGGACTTTGGTAAACAGTTATTAATATGAATACTTACACAAGGCTGGGACATCACCCCTCTGCTGTGCTTCTTGGACCCACTGGTCCAAGAGCTCCCTCTTCCTCTGCTTCAAGTCAACATAGTGGTGCCGAACCTGCTCACCAGTCCGAGGGCTGCCAGTGGAACTGGTAAGATCACAGGCGAGACGTTCCCAGGCCTCTGCATTGTATTGGAAGCCCTGGTACTAGTCCTGCAGCAGTCTCATGCCATGGTTTTTAACAAGGAGTCATACCATGACCTTGGACTCCTGTATGTCCCAGCACTGCGCCCAAAAGTGCATGCCCTCTCCTACACTAGCCATACTGCCTACAGTGGGGAACTACAACCGGTTATGGGCTGTATTCCTGCCTGCAATGTTTAAATATGGCCGATTTCCCACACTTTGCCATGATTGGATGGTTTTGAATATGCTGAGCTAAGCTAAGCTATGGGCAAACCTGCTTAGCTAAGGTTGGCAGTGCTTAAAGGGGCAGGTTCAGCACTGCTTACCAATGGGCAAATCCACTTAGCTGGGCTACTCATTACTTGGCATTTATATTTAAGCAATGCTTACACCCGGTAAGCATAGCTGTGCAATGCTTAGCATTGCTTAAATTTTATTTTATAGACTATCAGCTGTATGGGATTGATTCATCATTCCTTACATTTTATAATTTTGTTTACCTTCCCTGACATCCTCCTTTGTGCTTTCATTACATATATTCTTGTGTGACTATACTGTATGGGGCACATGTGTTTATATGGGGGTTTCACAATTTTGTTACTCTGACACCTCACATCTGGACCTACTATACTACTCTGGTTTAGAAATATATGTTATTTACTACATAATTATTAAAAAAAAAATATATATATATATATATATATATATATATATATATATATATATACTGCTTTCACATGTAAAATGCAAATTGGCTTCTGTGGGGATCAAACTGGGAACAGTTACTTGCAAAGTGAACACTCTAACCACTTCACTATTTCCATTTTGCTACTTTTTGAAGTATATTCCTGTTTATTTCCTTATGATGTGTAAGCTAGGCTGAGCAGAGCTGTGCGATGTGCACAACCGCCCAGCTACACTTAAACTTTATTGCGGACTGAAAAAAAAATTAAACTGTTGTATTTTATTTTCTAAACATTATCTGTGGAGAGGCTGTGCTTTTCAAACAGTGATTACATGACAGGCTTTGCATTTGAGAGGTATGCTCCATAGACACTAACAGTGTCCACCATACCTCTCAACTGTACATTTTTTCACAGAATGTCCAGATTTCTGCCTTATATTTGTGGTCCATTTTTCATACAATTGTGGCTTTCTGGCAGATTAGTGGCAAAGCATTAAAGACTGCAGTTAGTAAATGATGACAGACATTTGAGTTTTACACTTCATACCCTTTGGGGAATTCATGCTAATGTGAAGCCTGTCATTCTATCGACTTTATAAGTTTGTCAGCAATATCTCACATTTGTCCCTTGTTTTATATGGCTTTGTCCAGATTTCTTGTCAGGTTGAGAGGTAGTGGTGTCCGCGTACACTCTCGCTACCTTTACATTGCCATATGACAATTATGGAGTGCAGGGAGCATATGTATAGTGACAGCGCTGCTCTCAGACACACCCCCTGC
>NC_056746.1:514512048-514689548 GCF_019279795.1 Protopterus annectens | reverse complement strand
CATCAGTCAGGGAATTGGAACTGGGGAGATTACATTCTCTCTGATATTATCTGTTGAACAGTAGCTTTTTAACAGCTTGGCATTAAGGGTTGGGCATCGATACTGTGTGTGTGTGTGTGTGTGTGTGTGTGTGTTTGTGTGTGTGCACATGCGTGTGTGCGTGTGTCTGTCTGTCTGTCCCTGAGGTGCAACTTGTCTATCTCCGTCCATCTCCCTCCTTCCTCCAACCAGGCCCAAACTCTCTTTCCTTATCCACTGACTTTAGTCATTCATTATATTCCCCAATTCTTTCTTTTGTCAGCATGCCAGATGCTGGCGTAAATAATTCTTCTAAGAATGTTACTTCTAAATGCTTTTCATGATAATTCCTTTCTATCTTCTTGGCTCTTATTGCTACCACCTCAGCTGTCTCCTCTGGCATGTCATTAGTGCATACATGCACCACCAATTCTGTCTATATCTTCCCCCTTGGTGACCCCATCTCACGTCTTCGTAAGTCTTAAGGTCTGAGATTAGTTTCACTGAAACCTGATGCCCCCTTACCGTCTTTCCAAAACTCTTTAGCCTCTTGGAGACTAAATTTGTAAGCATAACAATCCCTGTCTGTGTTCCCAGCTGGTTCACATCTCATTTTCTTTCAGCTCCGTAGATCTTCATTCAAAATGTTTACTCTTTTTAGGAGTTGATCACAATACTGAAGGTGTGAACACTGAAAAAAAATTAAAAAAGACACCAAAACAGAAAGAGAAAAACAGTTGTGACTTCATTTTTCACAGAAAAATACTTTAATCTTTGGAGGAAAGGCAAGAAAGAAATTCAAAGGGCAGGTTGTTGGACAGGTATTAAAAAGGATTTACACTTCCCTTACCTGAGTACTGAAAACTCACATTTCCATGACTCCAAAATTTTGCTTTTGACCAAATGTTAAAAATCATTAGCAAAATATCAAATACCAGACTGAAAGAGAAACTACTAGTTAATGTAAAAACTCCTGATTATATAGGCCATAGTGGGGTTTTTTTTGTTTTGTTTTTATGATGGGTGCAACAACCTGAACAGTCATAACTAGGATAGTCATAAGATGACATGCTTAGTTTGCTCCTGAAAATTTGCCTGAAGATGTTAAAAGTTAGGATTTTGACTACCCCTGTGACAGGTAATTCTCTCTTTGGTGTTCCATCTGTCAGACTAATAAAATCATATGAATTGTAATGAAAACTCAGGAATGAGCATCAGGAAAAGTATTTTCCAGCTTTTCCTCTTTTTATAGAAGCTATCCTAAGGAATGTCTGCAAATAAGGCCTGCCCAACAGCCTCCTTTTTGGTATCTTAACTCTAAAGACATGAAGATGCTTCATTAAGATCACAAATAAGGATCTAGCTTTCTTTTTTATGGTATTCTGTTTCTGTTTATAATCTTGCCTTACAAGATTTTATTGACAATGCATAA
The DNA here is from genome assembly GCF_019279795.1 of Protopterus annectens. Lineage (NCBI taxonomy): Eukaryota > Metazoa > Chordata > Ceratodontiformes > Protopteridae > Protopterus > Protopterus annectens. Next base: position 514,688,098 of record NC_056746.1, on the reverse strand, counting down.
TAGATAGCTAGATTTGCAGCTTCAGTTACATTATCAGTTTTTTATCTTGCAATCTGTATTAAGCAAATCAATAATCAAGGATTATTATAACATTGTTTTCATTGGTAAAAGTACTTCTTTCTTTGGAAACTACACCTATACATGTAGCAGGTAACCTTTCACTTAATGTTATGTTATGTAGGTAGCTGGAGATGTTTCCATTTTTGTTGTGGATTCATTCTAGATATATTGCATTGATGCCAGGATGTTGAAATTTTTTATTATTTACTTTTATAGGGTAGTTTTTGTTTACTTTGTTTCATTGCCTTATTTGTTTTGACTTACCCAAAAATAGCAGCAAGTTCATCTCAAGCTTAAAACAGGACAAAAAATAAAAGCACCGACTGCAGAATAACATTGGAATTGTTTGTTATCCAACTACAAAAAGCTCATTTAAGTGCTTTTGCCCTAAAGCCCTAAAAACACAAACCACCATGTTTTTATAATGCATTGACAAAATCATGTGACTTGGCCAAACCAATAAAATGCTGCATAGTATGAAAAAGACTGTGTTATTTATGAATAGTTAATAAATACATTCATAGAAATTTTTATCAGTTTGTACAAAAATGTAGAAATTATGTTTAGTATTACTGAAAATTTTTAATACTGTTTAACTGAATAAGAGCTATATTAATGCAATCATTTAATACAAGAGGTTCATTTGTATTTAACTTAATCTGACAACTGTACGTCCAGAACTTCTAACTGACTCTCCATAGCACTACCACGTGGATCAACTGCTAGAATCTCAAACATAAAGAAAACAGACTTCTTAAAATTGTTGCATTTTTCTGGAATGTTTATACTGTGTATAGTTCTTGTTTTTGTCCTGATACAGTTATATAAAATTTTGTTTTGTCCTATCTTTATAAAAAGCTTCATAGCTGATACTTGTACAATAAACACTTACAAGTATATATTTAATTGTTATTCATAATGTAACCCATATTTCATAAAAATAAAACAGGCCTATTCATCATCAATGAAATGATAACCACTGAAAGACCACAGTAATAAGTTTCCATGTCGTGGGTGCCATTACAAACTATCTTCCTTACCTTACCTTGGTTTTCAACATATTTTTGAAATTACTTCATTACTTACCAATAAAGCCGGGACCAGGGCACAACTTCTGAGCCACATCTGGGTCATGTAAAGTCTCCCACTCCCTGTTCCTTTCAACTAGAGCACCATTGAAAAAAGTATCCTTCTTGCCTTGTTAGAATATGGCCTATCCATAGCTGCTTCAGCATTCCAAAAGAACTCTAAAATCCTATGATCAATTGTAAATAAAATACATTCCTTTATAACCAACTCCTATAGCTGTGAACACCACTACCTTACTATCAAGAAAGCCAACTGCCTGCACATAAAGCAAAAAGCCAATCTGCTCCTAGAAACCCTTTTGTTTAAGTTGTTAAACCATGTGATTCTCATTCCCTCAGTCACTGCATCCCATCGTACAACAGTTCCTGACAATCATGACACACATTTCAAATACCTAAAGCAACACTGTAACAACTACATCTTCTCTGTTTTTTAGCCCCAGAACATTGGTAAGCACTCGCCTCAAATTTTGAAGAAGAGTAATCTTTCACTAAACTTAGGACCCAGTTTAAAGCTCATATTATGCACCAAAGCTAGTATCACTTTTCAACTCAGACTACATTATATAACCACTTCTTTACTCACAACTATTTCTTTATATCCACCTCTCTTAAACACACAATGTATATTTTAACATCCTTTTATGTATGTACACAGTTTCTGCTTTTTCTGTTTTTTTTCTTCTGTCCTAATCTTTCTCAAGTTCCGAAAATACCTGCTCCCTCTCTTTCATCTCTCACTTCCACTACTTCTTCTTTCATCTGATCAATCTGATTTTTATGGCTGTAAACTATATTTGTATTTGTACAAAGTATAACCATAATTTTTATCTCTTGTATTTCATTCTTATTTTATAATGTGCATAATGCAACCGAACTATGCATGAAATTGGTCCATTTTGATTAGATGTTCAGTTATCATAAATAATGCATTTAATATGGTTATAATCTACACTGCAGTTAACAGGAATGCATGATGTACACAATGTCTGCTTCTTGTTGGTTCAGCTGTCTATAAAGCCTTTCCATATATCTCAACATATAGGACAGACATATATAAAACCCATTTCTTTCTGATCTAACTTTATTTAAAATCTTTTGTGTAAATTAGGAGTATAATCCTTTTCCTCCAATAATATTTTCAAACTGGATAAACCTCCCTTAAAAGACAATCGGAGGAAATCAACAGAGACAACCTAATGGTTTGATTGTTTTATATCATTTTTCTGTGATAACATTAAGAACATAAAGAATACATACTTACCAAAGGATGCATACTTTCTGTAACATTATCATTCCCATAAAATGTGTAAATATACAGGAGAATATAGTGTAAGTAAAACTGTACACAAATTGACAATATTAGAATATAAGAAAAATGTTGGCCACGTTTAAAGCTGTAGTACCAACACTTATATTCAAAAATGAATATAACTGCAAACTTTAATCTTATCTACCTGAGTGAGTGGTAGCTCAGGTGGATATAAAAGATCCTGTAACACTTATCGAAAAAAGTAGAGTGTGCGAGCGACCGTGCATATGTGTATGTGTATATGTACACACATGCCAAAGGTAATGCAATCAGTAAAGGGAAAAAGTAAAAGAAATCTCTTAATTACCCAAACAGGTATTCAAACATTACATGATGCACAAAATTAATAATTAATGGACAACATTCTTCTTCTTTTTTTCAACTTTTTCCCGGTTGGGGGTCACCACAGCGGATCACCTGTCTGCTCATGATTGGCAGTAGAGTTTTTACGGTGACAAGTTGCCAGCCTGATGCTCAGCCTTCCATAGAAGGCACACGCATACATGTACTCATGCCCAGGGCCAATTTAGAGTGTCCAATCCACCTACAGCATGTCTTTGGGATGGGAGAGGAAACCGGAGCACCCGGAGCAAACCTAAGCAACTGCAGGGAGGACATGCAAACACTGCACAGAAGGCACCCCAGCTGAGGATCGAACTGGAGAACTTCTTGATGTGAGGCAGCAATGCTAACCACTGCACCACTGTGGCCACCCGCAATTAACAACATATGAGGTTTAAAACATAATTTAATGCCACAGCAACAGTTAAAATAATTTCATGCTAGTAATGGCTAATCTGTTTAACCCTCTGAATGACAGATGTGAAGAAAGCCTCCAATATCTGAATTTCATTTTTACCTAATTATCATCTTGCCAAAAGTGTTAATGATTTGATACAAGCATATTTATTGGCATGCAGTCACTTAGAATTCAGAGATGTATAAACTTGAATGAAATTAGATTCAGTTTTTTTTTCTAACTAGGACACTCTTTATACAATGAAAATGTAGGTTAATGTGTCAAGAAATGTATTCAGCAGCAAGAGCATAAAGAATGCATGTTTACCAAATAAACTGTATGACTAGCTATTAATGATGAAGGAAAAACAAGATGTCACAAGCATTTTCTAAAACACTTTATTCCCACTCAAAAATTAAATTGAAGAAAAGTAGGTCAGAACTCATTTACTAATCAGAGTTTGTTTGTCAGAAGGAGATGGACATAATAACATAAAGAAAATTGGAGAATGATTCATAGCGCAATATGCATATTCAGTTATGTAAGTTTAATAACAAAACAACAGTAGTGTCAGTGGTGTAGATGTAAATGGAGGAATTAGTGTAGCAGCCCTTTTGCTAAGGTTGGATAATACAATGATAAAGCAGAAATAACAGAAAAAGGAATTCTTTGGCTCCATTCAATTAAATGGTATGAATGCAACATTAACTATCTAGGTACATATAAAACCTCAAGTTAAAGGATCAGAAACAAATTATCAGCCCCTGATACACTGAATTACTAAATTTGTTATGGGGATTTTATAGCAGTAAGTGTCCACCAGGCTCCGCTGGAAGCAAGAAGCAATACTTATGATCTTCTCTGTCAAAGTGGTAGTTAGTAGTGTGCGTTACATTATCTAACTCCCAACTCATAGGTATACATGCATGTGCATGCACACTCATGTAGTGTGTGTGTGTGTGTGTGCGCGTGCGTGTGTGTGCGTGCGTGCGTATGTGCGCGCGCGCGTGTGTGTGTGTGTGTGTGTGTGTGTGCGCGTGCGTGCGTGCGTATGCGCGTGCGTGTGTGTGTATGTGTGTGTGTGTGTGTGTGTGCGTGTGTGTGCGTGTGTGTGTGTGCGTGCGTCTGTATGATATCCCTATTATTGCAGCAGCTACATAAATGTGTTATGACACACATGTAGGCCTGTATATAACCTCAGTATAGATCAAAAGGGGTCTGTAACATGGCAAGACTCTGTATTGTTGTAAAATGTCAGTCACTGAGTATAAAACCAAAATGAGATGTAAATGAACATCAGTACACAGAAATGAGTAACGACTACAATGCAGTTAATTTCTTTTCTAAATTATTTTACCCTCTGCAGCTTACTAGCATGTACCCATATGTGCACTATGGGATGTATAGTGTGTAATCTTTAGTGAGTAATGTGGGCAATATTCAAAAGATGGGACATAGTGCTACAGTTATGTGTACCCTAATATACTGTAGAACACCCTCAGCATCTAGTACTTGAATGAAAAGTGGAGTCTGATGTGCTATTGAGCTGTGACATGCTGCACATTTATTGCACTGTCTCCTGCGTGCCTTGTGCACCATTCATACATAGGACAACAGTGCTGCGCTGTTGTGTACAGTTATAGTAGAGTATAATCTCCCCAGATACCTAACACACTGTTTAAAGATTGACTGTAGAATGCTGCTATGTTGTGCTGCCATCTGCCTTCAGGTGTCCCTGTTTCGCATTCCATGTGAGTCATCTGTGTTTGAAGGGGGCAGTGCTACCTTAATGTGCACTGCAGGAGATATCCTGTACCCATCTCTTGTGCTGCTGTAACATACTGGGGTGTTTAGTGTGCCACCAAATGAAGGTTGCAAAGATTTGCTGTTCTGCACATAGTTAATTACAGCATTGTGTGCAAAAAGCAGCAGATGACATATACCTAGTTCCATTTCTGAATTGCAGATTTCTGTACAGCAGATGCTGACTTTGAATCATGCAGCTAATATTTCTATAAGTAGTTTTATTAGACTGCAGTCAAGCTACATAAATATGTAAAGGTATCAAAAACATTATACAACACACCAGCATTCTAGTGAGGCATAATGCAATTTCATCAAACCCAATGTCATCAAATCTTCTTTCACTGGACCACATTCATCGAGTGCCAATTACAGCAACTATTACTGTTGTCAGTGTTATTTATGGAAAAGTTACATTTTGATGCATGTTTTGTTCATTTTTTATTAAATGATAGTGAAGTTTTGCATGTTTGTAGATATTATCAATGTATTGGCCTCTTTGGTAATGCTTTTACGATAGGGCTTTATTTTATTCACATGTACATCATAAAACTAATTGCATGCTATGCTATCTATATGATTTCCAAGATTCTGTAACACTGAAACTAACTCATACATATTACTGTATCAGTGGAAAAACTACCATATATAGATTTAATTTCAATTTACCTAAAAAGGTGGCCATTACATTTATTTAAGTTCTTCATAAACTGTTTAGTAATGCTTAGCTTGATGAGATTCAAGTCTTTGACCAATGAATGGGGACTTTCCATTGTGGCTTGCTGTTGTGGAGATGCTATGAATAGTGCTATACCCTCTCTGGTAAGCCTAAGTACACTGTGCTCTCACACGCTGCTACTGCTGCATTTAATGGATTGCATGTAACAGAGTGTATGTTCGTCGAAATAAAACCTCTTTATCTATAAGCCTGAGATAAGTGTGATATAAAATGTGGTTTATGTTAGAGAGTACAATTCAGTGAATGCTTGTTTAGCATCAGTTTCTCACTGCTGCCATCAAATCAGGAGTAACATGTTTGCTTTGAAACTCAGCATAAATACTGCACCGCCATAGTGCAAAGTTCATCGAATATGACTGCAAACATCTGTTGCAACAGTTTCTCACAGCTGATTTTGAATGACCATAGTATAGTTTGATTTTATGATAGCTGTGAGAAAAAAACATGTGCCCAAAAATGCTAAAGTACTAAAATGACAGTGCCACTTTACTTCTAGCTCAGTTAAAAAAATGCAGCGCAATCTGTCAGAAATTTAAAGATAAATAGAAGGGAATGAATACTTGGTGCCTTAAAGGACCGTCTTCAAATCTCATATGCATTTCTGTACGCATTTCATTCACCGAATCAATCAATCCATCCATCAATCAACCAAACTTCTACCTCTTCACCAGTTTTCCATTTTTATTAGACTCAAATGCATTGTCCTTTCACTTGTGCAAGCAAGTTCTATGCAGTGACTCATTTACTAATCCCTGTACAAGATGTTGTAACATTTCTTTGCAAATTAATATTAATGCTCAGTTATTCCCCATCCTGTATAAAAATTATTTGGAATTTAACACAAAGAATTAAAGCCTTGAACTATTAACCTGATTCATTATTTAGATTTTGGTTTGATTATATTAGTCTATATTTGCCTACTGTATAACTCTGAGCAAGTCACTTATCTAAATGGTGTTTCTCAGCCTTCATTTGGAAAAATGGGCCACAACTGAGTTCAACAGCTGGTTAACAACATGCATAAAAAAGAATGAAAAATTTTCCTGTTATGACCTATAATCTAATTGTTGTCAAACATGTATGTATAGGTTTACTATTGAAATCCTGAAATGGATGCTGTTGAGTGATCACGTCATCGAAAAAAATACTGAAAATAAAAACATTGTACAGGCAGCAATAACAAAACTGGTACTGTAGACCCATCCTATTCAACAAAGTTGACATTACCCAGCATACCTTGCCTTCCAGTCACTCCTAACTAATGTTTTGCAGGGGGGCAAAGCCCCCTGCACCCCTCATGTCGGGGGCTGTACAACCCACACCCCCTGCTAACTATATATACAAACTCTGAGACTGCACTACAGTGAGGAAATGGGTATATTTCCTGATCCCCACTGTGCCGAGATCTCCAGGTAGAACATTGACCTCACAACATCGAATGCACACTAGCATTCGCTGTTGTGGAGCCGACCATTTTCAGCTCAATCTTCTGTGAACTGGAAATTAGCCTTTCTCTTTAAACCATGATGCTTTTCAAGAGATGGTTTGCACCTGTCTCCCCTGGGATTCAGGTTACTGGCTAAGGCTCTTGCCATCCCTATAGTGACTTTTTTAGGCAAGATTCAAAGGACAAAACTACCACTGTAATGGGTACAAGCAAGCGAAATCTGATGGTAATGCTACTCAATGCTAGAAGTCTAAACCTCAAGATGCACTCTGTTGAGGCTCTCCTAAAAATGGAGAATATCAATATTTGTGCAGTAACTGAGACCTGGTTCAAAGCTCCAGAGAGCACCCCTGCAATACCAGGCTACAAATCATACCACCCTTTCCGGCCACCAAACCAGGACCGAAACACTAAAGGTGGAGGAGTGTTCATATTCACCAAGGATATTCACACCTCCAGGCTGGTTGCCCAACACAATGCATCTGAAATTCTCCAGGTGCAACTAACACTAGGTAAGACTGCAATACAAATTGTAGCTTGCTACAGATCCCCCACCATGCCCCAAGACTCTCACTACACCTTTCTAAACATACTGGAAAATATTAAGATACAACCAAATACCCTAATACTGGGTGATTTCAATTACCCTGCCATTAACTGAGAAAACTACTCCTGTACCAACACCTTTGCTCAACGATTCTTGGAATTCATAAATTCCAATGCCCTAGAGCAACTAATTCATAGTCCCACCAGGGGTACCAATATTCTAGACCTGGTCATTACCAACATGGGAGATCGATGCTCCACACCAGTGGTCACCCCCTTGTTGGTCAGATCAGACCATAAGCTAATCACCCTTGACATCCACATCCCACCCCCACCCCCCTTTAAGGAAATCTCTGTAAAAAACTTCTCCAAAGCCAACTTCATGCTTCTCAAGTCAGAAGTAACAAATTTCATGACACCCATGCAGATGGGAACTGGATGTTCAACTGCTGAATCATACATTAAGGTGCTGTACGAGCACATTCACTCGTGCATGGACCGAGCCATCCCAAATAGAACCAAGACGCTGTCCTCTAAAAAAAGCAAGCCAATCTGGTGGTCACCTGCCATAAACAAGCTGTACAACAGAAGGAAGAAACTGTTGCACAAAAGAGGAAGAACCCAGGATTCAAAAAACTCCCTCACCAGCCACAGCTGAGATCTCTCATAAAATCTTCCAAAGCTAGTTACGAAAACAAAATTGCCAAAGATTCCAAAGACAACCACAAGGCATTCTATAGCTATGTCAAAAATCTAAATGGCAATACTCAGATCTGCTCTGAGCTACAGCAGAATGGCAATAGATATACTGATCCCAAGGATATTGCCAATATCCTGGCAGATAGATTCAGTGCCAACTTCACCACCCCTTTCAACCCCTAAAGGGCCCATCTCAATACCAAAAGAATGCCAAATTCTGGTAATCATGGCCACTCAGGTAAAAACCACACTCTCCAAAGCCAAGAATACAGCATCCATGGGACCAGATGACATCCCGGGCTGTGTACTGCATGAACTACAAAATGAACTGGCACCTCACCTATGTGTCATATTTAATCATAGCCTCACCTCAGGCTTTGTGGCTACAGTCATCCCACTCCACAAGTGGGGGTCCACTTTGGATCCCAGGAACTACCGTCCCATCAGTCTGACAAGCCTAATCTGCAAGGCCATGGAATGTATTATCATGGAATTTATAAACAAAGACATTGGCAACCTTCAAACACTGGACCCCACCCAGTTTGGGTTTGTGAAAGGACGATCTTACCTCCTGAACCTGATTGACTTCTTCGAATCCATCTCCAAAGCCATGGACTTGGGTAAGGTGGTTCACACAGCCTACGTGGACCTCAGCAAGGCTTTCAACACTATCTCCCACTCTGGAATCATCAATAAACTCACTTGATGGGTTACAAACTGGCTTACTGACAGAACACAAAATGTAAAAGTAGCCAACTTCAAATCCAGCTCCAGACAAGTGACAAGTGGTATACTGCAGGGTTCTGTCCTGGGACCACTCTTGTTTGGCATCTACTTCTCTGAAGTCCAGGCCAACACTAAGGGACTCTGGCTTACAAAATTCGAAGATGACTGCAAGCTGGGAGCCATTACTGAATCCCCAAATAATGTGGATATACTACAAAAGGGCCTTACCAAAACAGATGCCTGGTATTAGAGCCATGGGCTCAAGCTAAATGCCAAAAAATGTATAGTTGTCCCATTTGGGAAAAAACACATACCTGTGAACTACCACGTAGGTGGCAGTACATTAAACACCGAAAGTGTGATAAGAGACCCAGGAACACAGGTGGACAGTTGTCTCACCTTTGATAACCACATAGCCACAACATGGCACACCTCATCACTAAGGGCTTTTCATCCAGAAAAAAGGAGGTCATTGTCCGTCTGTACTCATCCCTCATTAGACCCATTATAGAATACAATGTCCCATTTGGTATGTACCTCACAAGACATCTGCAACAACTAGAAAGGCCACAGAAATCCCTAACAAAAACAGTCACAGGCATAAAGCAGATGCCTTATGCTGACCGTCTAAAGAAACTCCAGCTATACTCTATCACATATTGCCTACTAAGAGGCGAGCTCTCCCTAACATACAATGCCATGTCAAACCCAGAGTTGTTGGACATGCTACACTTAAAGAAATCCCAGTCCCTCCAAGCCACATGCTCCAGGGAACTTAACCTTGTCATCACAATGAATAGAACTTACTGGAGGGATAGGCTCCTGATCCAGAGACTCCCCATACTCTGGAATAGGCTTCCCATACATGTCAGGCAGAGCACCACAATGGCCCTCTTCAAGAGAAACATGGACGATTGGATGGGAGATAGGAAATTCACCCTGGGGATCACATCAGTAGCCCTGCTAGACAGGGGTGCAGGAAAGTAGTTATTTGTGGGAAGCAATAGCCAGGGAATCGTTATGGCTAGGCTTGTATAGGCCCTAGGGCTGATAGCCTAGTACCCCTACCTATGAACCATTCCCAGTTCATGTGAATGCCATCTGACATTTCAATAGTAAACCTGTGTATATACATTTATATATTTGTGTGTATATATATATATATATATATATATATATATATATATATATATATTTGGATCCTATTTGTATTGTCGAAAGTATGGTTCATCGAATTTTATCGAATCCAGTTTAGTGAAAGTGCATTTTGTCGAAAATGCACTTTCGCTAAAGAAAAAAAAAACATGCAGTTTGCATGTATCGTTAGTTGTACATCAACGTATACTGTTGATGTACAACTAAGGAAACTCCTGTTGAGATCGTGGTACAGTGGGCATAAGGGAATATTCCCTTTTCCCCACTGTAGTGTGATCTTGGAGTGAGAATATTAAAGTGGGGGGTCCACATTAGTGTTTACTTTGTTTTTTTTTAAATGTTTAATTTTCTTTTAATTTTTCTGCAAAAGTGCATTTTCGACAAAATGCACTTTCGCGGAAGTCAGTTTACGGAATGAAAGAACATGCATCTATATATATATATATATACATATATATATTTGCCAGACTTGAGCAATATAAAACTCCTACTGTCTGCTGTCTCTTGCTTTGTTTGTGCTTCTGCACTGATTTTAATAATCTGAGAAGAGCCAAATTATGAAAGAATCTGAGTAGTGGAAGGGTGTGCCTCTGTCATCTTGCTCTTGCTTTTCTAAAGTGAGATTTCCACTCTGCTACCTAGTTTGACAAGGTTCATCCAATCCAGTGCATCATAAAGCTGAGGTGTTACATGGTTGGAAGTCCTGCTACACCAGGGTTAGGTAATATGATCTCATAATATAAGGCCTGCAGGGTCCAAATTAAAATTAAAACTACAGCATATTCGCGTAGCTTTCTAGAAGGTGCAAGCCTAAATAAGGTATCAGATTAATTGGCAAAACATAGCTAAACCCTGGCAATGCTGAGTGAGTTTCTGTGTGTGTGTGTGTGTGTGTGTGTGTGTGTGTGTGTGTGTGTGTGTGTGTGTGTGTGTACACATAATGCTCATTTTCACATGTAAAAGCTTTGCTGCTTTTTCAGAGGAAAATAACACAATTACTTGAAGATACAGCTTGTCACATTTTATATCTGTGTTGCAGCTTTACAGAAAAGCAATTGCATGTTTTGTACATCTTTTCATATTTTACAGCTTTGCTGTATTTTTCCTGAAAAAAGTGCAGGTTTTTATATGTTTTTTTCAGAGTTCATATCTTTGCTGCATCTTCATTGAAAAAATGCAGGTTTTACATAGATTTTTTACTGCAACTTTTGAGTTACCCCAGGATTTAATAAAATCCATGTAGGTACAGTGTAGAGCCTATATGGAATGTTACCATGTCCGTGTACACGGTTACCCCTCGGCAGCGCCATGCATGTTAATGATGGCATGTTACTGAGGGAGAGCTGAGGAACACAGTTTTTGAATCAGTGTAGGGAGTGTAGTGCTAACTGTGTCCGCAGATGAGTAATACACTCCCAGCACTGTCCAATTGTATTATATCAATGTTATTTTTTTTAAAAGCATGTTTGTGCACCAAGGTATAAAGCGCAGCAATGCTAAGCAGTGCTGAGACACCTGCCGAACATCTAAAAATAGAAACCGGATGCATTCGATTATTTTTTTTAATTTCATGTTTAAGAGTAGCTGAGCAGGTTTGTGTGGCATGGTGTGGTGCTCAGCAGTGCCTATAGGTAGCTCGGAGGTATATGTAAAGGTATTGCTGTATTCCACATATCCACGTAGCTGAATGGGTAGAGTTACATCCTCACGAACAGTAGATCTAGGGTTTGAATACATGGAAGGAAAAATAAACATTCATGTTTGAAATACAAATTATGCCAATTATTTTAAATTATGGCCCACTGCACTCTGCTAAGACCTGGTAAGCACCACATAAACAAAATAAAGGATGAAAATGTTTATGCACTCCTCGGCTCTGCTTGGATGGTTTGCACACTGCTAAGCACTGACAAGCATACGTTCCTGTGGGTTTTTACACTGCTCATCTCAGCTGAGCTGGTTTGCATGATAGTAAGCAATGTGGCGCTTTTTTAAATGTTGCCTAGTGACATATAAGGGTGGGAAAACAGGCTATATTAAGCCCAGTAGGTGGGAATACAGCAGAATCCATTGGAGGTCTGTCTCTGAAGGGTAATGTGGCAGGTGTTGGTGAATGCGCATGCTTTCAGGTGCAGCTTTGGGGCATTCTGGAGTCCAGGATCAGGGTTGGACCAGCTGCTGCTGGGAGGTTTCCAGGGCTTAGAGTGTATGGCAGAGGCCTGGGTCCAGTTGACAAGGGAACTCACCAGTGTTACTGGTATCCTCCACTCAGATGAACAGTGTTGTCACCATCATGATGTCCTGAAACATTGAAAGAGGGATCTCTTGGATACCTGGGTCCAAGAAGCTCGGGCAGGGAATGCCCCACAAGTATGTAAGTAATTTTACCTCTGTTTCACCACTATCTAATCTGAATGTCTGCTAAACTGGTATGCATAATGATGTGCTTCTCTCCCAGCAGCTGCAGAGGAGAGGGCTCCCAAGATTGAGTTGCATGCTGGGAGCTTGGCCAGGTTGTGCCGTGAGTGTCATGAGTATCGATGTATTATGCTAACTGTAGTGAAATAAGCAAGAAAGAGTAAAGCATTAAGTGCAATAAAGTATATACAGTAAAGTTTGTATTACAATAAATGTGGAGTTAGAGCTGTAGTGCAATAAATGAATAATGCCAACTGTAGTGCAATAAAAACATGAAACAATACCATTAACTGCATTAAAGTATATACAATAAAATCTTTAGTGCAATAAATGTGGAATTAGAGCTGTATTGCAAGAACTAAATAATGACAACTGTTGCGCAATAAAAACTTGAAACAATATCAGTAACTGCTTTAAAGTATATACAACAAAGTCTGTAGTTCAATAAGTGTGGAATTAAAGCTGTTTTGCAAGAACTGAATAATACCAACTGTTTTGTAATAAAAACACAAAATAATACCAAGAATTGCATTAAAGTATATACAATAAAGTCTGTAGTGCAATAAGTGTGCAATTAGAGATGATTTGCAAGAAATAAATAATGCCAACTGTTCTGCAATAAAACATGAACCATTACCAATAACACCAAGGTAAATTATATACATCAGGGTTGTCTTGTTTTAACCATTGCAGTAGAGCTGTATGCATTCAGGCTGTAAGGTAATATGCTACAGTCAAGTATAACACTGTAATAGTTGTATAATGCAAATATAATGGCTGCCAAATGTATTGTTTTACACATATAGTACCATTCACATCTGTTTCTGGGCCAATATTGTTCACATAATGCTCTGTCATCCACAAACAGCAGGTAAGCAAGGTATTTAGGTGAGGTGGCCCTTTCCATGATCTGATATTGTTTGTTGACTTCACAGATATTTCAACCCACCAACAATATATTGTGTACAGCTGCCCTCTATGTACTAATGTATAGATTACCTACTATCTCTGTCATGCATGTATTTTATGCATGTGTTTTTTTACTGCCACTGCAGTCTAGTATAACACTGTAGTACTACTACCAGATCATATTTTGGTTCCAGGTGAGCTCTAGGCAAATATCAGTCAGTCAGTAATCAGCAGTAACTCAGTAGTTCAGTTTGTTAAATGCTGTGTATGCAGTACATTTTGTCACACACAGACCAGGGTTCAAATCCAGTGCTATACAGAATTAAATATTACAGTATCAGTCATGTAATGTTTACAGATTCTCTCTCCACAGGAACTACAGGTAAATGGTTGAGGTAGCCCATATTATGAGTACATAATTGTGTGTTTAGATGTCACAGACTATTAAAGTCATTAGCAAGAATGTGAAAATGCAGCATAAAATAAAGGAAATAAATATAATAAAATAAAATATATAAAATGTGTAGCCTTGGTATGGCTGTATGCCTGGAGTGTCTGTTAAAAGTTGCTGCAGTCAGTTCATGTCCTCAGATGCCCTCTGCAGTCACTGCTATTGGGTTCTATCCTCATGCCTGCCAAGCAAGGCATGATAGTTTTTTTAGTTTCTGTACTGTACACATACACGTCTCTCAGGTGTCACACTGTTATGTAATATAATTAGTAGTGCATGATCTATCTGTTACAGGATTACCATCAAAACAATCACCATTATTGCAAAGTATCACTATGTCAGCCCACAGTACACCTTGGTAGTTATGTAAGTTCACCTGATGTGCAAGTGTTCTGTGTAGTAGTGTACCACAGTTGTTACTGCTTGGCCTGTACTGTCCCATGTGAATAGCTTGAGAGGTATGCATGTGCTAGAGTAGCTACAGGGGATTTGTACACATAAAGAAAGGACAGACCCATAGAGTAGATAGTAGTACCATTGTCAAGTAAATAGCCTATAATGGTACTAATGGACTGTTTTTCACTCTCTCCCCACCACTTATCTTCATGTATTTATTACTTTTATTCATTGGTTATGGTTTACTATTAACATATGTTGTTACATTAACTGTATTTTGGGACATGTGTTTTATTATTGTTATGTATAATAATGGTTGCATATTAACATATCTTGTTGAATTACCTATTTTGTTGGCCTTATGCTGTAACTGTAACTGGCATGCTGTTAACATACTGACTGTTCTGTTATTTATTGTTGTGTTTCACATAATATGCATTGACATGTAATTGGGTTATTTCCAATGTTCTGGCATGCTGTTATTACTGTGTTTTGTTCATAACTAACCTATACTTATTGCTGTACCTCCATCACCAAAGCACGTCAGGGTATGCTAGTTCCCTGTAATCCACCTACCTTGCCTCAACTGTCCATGGCACCAGGTCCTGGCACATGTGAAACCCAGGCCAGTGGTGCCCCCTCCTTGCCTCTGCACCACCTACGGCATCGGGTGGAACTGCCTCAGGGGACAGGGCCCAACCTCCCCTGTGAGCGGTGGTGGAGGGGCTGCAGTCACCCAAGAGCAAGTACTGGTCATGGTGAGCAGGACTGTTCATTGGACCTATGAATGTCTCCTAAGCCAGATTGAGGGCACACTGGTCAACCTGCTGGGTCAGGCTGGCACTGGCACCCAGCCTCCAGCACAGCCACCTTCGAGGCAGTGATGGAGCAGTATCAACTGTCCCATGGGTGGGGATGTGAGTCATGCTGCTGCCATCTGGAGGCACGTATGACTCAGATTCTGCAACACCCACCCCCATACAAGGTATTTACCCCCCCCTCATCTGTCACACACCGCCCCTGTCTGCTGTCTTGTCTGTCTGCAAATGCATCCTCTCCTACTCATCTTACTTCTCCACACATACCTATTTCACACTAGTGTCCAATGGACACAACTAGTTTGGTCCAATTGGCTTGACAACTCATTTATGTTGTCTTCACCCCTCTCTTTGGTGTTTAGGAGTCCAAATTCTTCTACAAAATCTGTCAAAATGCACAGCTGCTGCTGTACAAGAAATGGATAGCTATGGTTCTTTCCTACACATCCCTATCTGCCTTTCACAATGTTATTCCCCCTGCTTGCCCCATTTCACCACTTTCCTATCACTCCCTTTTTCTTTTCTTTATATTTTTTAGCATGCATTTGCACTGTGCAGTGCACTGTGCCACTTCACTTAGCTCAACGTAAATGAGCTTTTATGGCTTTAAAGAGCTTTAATGACTATATGTGTCTATTACATTGTAAACACATGTAGAAAATAAACACCTCTGCTAAGTTTTGGACCTGTGCCCCTCTCAGCTATAGTACACTGCACTAACCCACCACACTACACAGGTCTTAAGTTAAACAGTTGTTTCCAGCAAAATATACAGATTGCTACTTACAGTCATAAAGCATGTAACTGAAATAAAAAACTAATGGGAAAAATGAGAGTGTACCTTTGACTCTGGTGCAATAATGCACCAGTAGGCAGCCACAGGCATAATAATGGATGTAAGTAAGGCCCGTGATAGCAGGTATATGTGCCCTTTTATCAGCAACTTGTGGAAAGATACCTGCTAAGGCAGCAGTGGGAAAGTACATGTACAACTGGGACACTGGTGCAGAAATACAACCATATAAAGCCATGCACATTCTCATGGATTTAGAAATGTTTCACACAGCCTGTATATGTGCACATATATCTTGAAAATACATACACATCTGCAGTGATTCAGTAGCAGCTCAGTGTGTTAAATGCCTTGCTTGCAGTATATTTTGCCGTACAAAGTCCTGGGTTCAAATACAGTTTTGTGTTTGAGTGAGTCATGCATTCATAATCCACACGTTACTGCTAATTAATGAACTGCTACCCAGTTTTGCAAGTCAAAGGCCTGCAGGTAAGGACACACTGCACATAGCCTAACTATATGTTGCCTACTACTCTGTTATTGGCATTGTTGCGTAACAGATGTTACTTAATCACATGCCTCAGTTGGTACCCCTGCCATAATGACAGGGCTGCCACAGCTGCCGTACATACGCTTACAGCTTGCTGTCCTCCAAAGTGTTAACACTCTCCCCTATGTGCTCTAGCCTGCAGCAGCCTGTAGCATACACAGCTGTACGTAAAGGTAGCTGCTACAGACCTACCATACCCCCCCCCAACCCCATGGAGTAAGGAATGAAATCTGGACACAGCCATACCTAATGTGGGGGCAAAAGCCCAGAGTTAATGACATGTTTTACAGTTTACTCTTACAAAAGAATGTCATTTGATAGAATAACAACAATTGCATTAGCATGCATATTCTCATGGGTATGAAGTCTGACTCACAAATGTGTGCCTTACATTACTGACTTCAACCCACAATGTTTGCCAGTGAATTGCCAGATGACCACAACGTCATGGAACACTTGGCAGATATATTAGGTGAAAATGTTGACATACTGCATAAATCTCTACAGTTGACAGTTACGATACCTATCTTTTATGATGCTGTAGTCTCCATGCCTTAGTCATGTCCATCTACACAGTTAAGAAAGGGCCCAGGTTTACATCCATGTCAAGCAGAGTGCCTCGCTGGCCCTCTTCAAGAGAGATCTCAATGAGTGGATGGGTAACAGAAAGTTCACCCCAGGGATCACTCCAGTGAATCTACTAGATAGAGGCACTGGGAGCTAACATCTGGCAGCATGATGCCAGGGCACTTTCATGGGCTAGGCTTGTGAAGGCTCCAGAGCCATTAGCCTAGTACACACCTATGAACCTATGAGCATGTAGGCCTTATATATTGCACTGTGATGGCATGTCATTGTCTAATGGTAGTGCAATTCAGCTGTTTTGGCTGCCGTTAGCATATCAGAGCCACAAATTGGTGCAGAGGCAATTACCTGTTAATGAGCAGTACCATAAAAAGGCAAGCAGCTGGTAGTGGGGAACAAGTCTGCATAAGATTTACCTCACAGAGAGACAATCTTTGCAAAACAGTACTGGAAGCAAAGTTCAACAAAGGAGTACTGCACTCCACCGGCTATGTAATAGATTTCTCCATATAACAGGATGCAAATGTGTGGATGGAGGTATGGGGAATAGGGATTACAGCAGTAAGCCTGTCTTACATCTATGGTGATGACATGTCATTGATACTCTGCTGTCCTACACCTACAGGCATGCCTCTCAACTGTCCCTGATTTTCACTCACATCTTAGCTCTGTCCCTGTTAGTCCCTCCTACAATGGTTGACTGTTGTAGGAAAGTAGTGGATTACACGCAATACATAGCAACAATAAGTAAGGGTGCACACTCCTGTAACTTCAAATGATGTATGTAAGTCATCTCCTCTCATTCCGTCAATGTGTCACATAAATATTCCTAACATTTTCAAATTGTCCTTCATGTGCTCTGGCTAAGTCCCTGTTTCTGTTAACATTTTGCCTGTTTGGTTGGCAGTTATGCCTAATATACCTGTCAACCTCTTACAGCAAGAACTCTGGACAAAGCCACAATTAATGGAGGGACAAAGGCTCAATATTAAGGACACTTGTTAAATATTGCTCTTACAAACTAAGACAGTTAATATAATGATAGGTATTACAGTAGCATGACTGGGTTCTGAAGGATATGATGTGTGAAACTCAGATGTCTGTCTTTATTTTCTGACATCAACCATCAATGATTGGCCAGCCATTTTTCAGACATCCACAAGTTTGTATGAAAATGACTAAAACTATGAGGCAAACATCTTGACATTCTGCAAACATCTGTATAGTTCAGAGGTGTGATGTCTACAGGAAACATATACTACAGCTGGTTTGCATTGTTTACTGACATTGTGGCACACTGGTGTTGCTGGACTGTCCCCATACAGTTGTTGTAATAGCACACTGCTATTAGTCTGGCAATGGCCATTTGACATATTAGTGGAAGTTTGACCATAGGGAATATACCACAGTAGACTGCAGTGCTGGGTGTAGGAACATGTAGCAGAATCTGTCACTTCACACAGGGACATACCCCAGTAATGCTTCTATCTTGATGGTATCCATACACGTAGTGTGTTGCCAGACTGTGGGGTATGACGTGTGAGGAAGAAGTGGATAGGGCAGGACATTATGGGTGTGCTGGATTTGTACATAGTGGATGTCCACATACCTGGTCCTGTAATGTGTTCCCCTTTTGTTGTCTTTCAGGAACGACCACAGGAGACACCCCCCTTCTCACATGCAGAAAATGGCATCATATTGGATGGACTGAGACATCACCTTCAGATCTTGTTGTCCAGGGGGAGACAGAATTGGGAACAGTAGGCAACACTGTGGTCAGACCTTGTGCAGGATGTTAATTGGATTGTCCAACAGGACAGGACCTATGAGCAGGTCTGACACTGGGCCACAGACATGCTGAATGCTGCATGACAAAGGGCAGCTGCTGTTGCCAGGGATTGGGCCACCACTGGTGGAGGATCTGTGACAGAACAAACACTCTCGGCCACAGAGGAATTCCTGGTGAACCTAGGCCCACCTGACAGCTCTCAGGCATCCATCATGCCATACATCATGGAGGTGGGTACCACAGTGTCCACAGCAGAGTTGCATCCAGGTAAGCTTACTGTGTTCACCAATGTAATACTGCATCAGTCATTGTGGCAGGCTGTACATACCTGTACATGGATGTCAGGTCTATCTACATTGGGGGCTTGGGGTATAAGCTCAGTTGTGCACACATACTCAGAATGTCAGCAGTACAGCCAGTAACACAGTAGCTACTGCACAAGTGGATATATGCACATATTGCCTTGTGATGCTGCAACATTTGCTGGTGCTGACAATACCTCTCCCTCACCTTTTTGTAGGTCCATCAGGTGTTGCCCAAGCTCATGTTCCTGTACCTGATAAGTATGTTATATTGTCATATTTTATGGCTCATATGTATCCTATGACAGTTAAGGGCTGCTATATTGTCCTATATACAAATGTTGTGTTTAGCCAGAGTAGAATATTTGTATGTTCCATTCTGGAACAGTTAACTACAGTTCATAGACTGAGTAATCACAAGTGTGTATTTAAAAGAACATTAACACATTTGCACTTATAGTTATGAGCAAGTATGCAGCCTGGTATACATGATGCAATTGCTCCAAGATACCTGTTCACACACAAAAGGGAGATGGTACATACCTGAGGCAGTGACACTAGTAGTGCCATATCAATCTCAAGATAGGTGTACTGGGTTTTATGTGTAGTTCTATCACATATAGTCTCATTTGCATACCTTACAGGTATATTGTACTGGAATGTTTAACTGGATGTAGCTGAAGTCATGTTATAAAGGCCTTGACTTGTATTTGTATGTTGTGAGGTTGTCTGTTGTGCATGGGAGCAGAGATGAAAAGATGCGAGACTGGTAATGCAGTTGTGGATCCTCATCTGTATGAGTCTGTGTGGATTACCATACATAATAATGCAGGTATTAATGTACTGCTTTTGTCTTGGTTTTCACAGGTGACTGGGGGTTTGGAGTCTGTCCAACTCACTACTTGATGTTAGTGTCTCATCAGACTCTGATGATGATATTGGCCATAGTGAGGCACAGGTGGGGTTGTTGGGGGCTGAATCTGGTGCAGAAGTTGACATCCCTCTTCTGCCCCCATTGTCTCTGCACACAGTCTGTATGCCCACACATACCTAGCCCCAAAGCCACAAATAATGGGCAATCAGAGGGTGGAGACATTGAAGAGGGCAGTGTGGCAACTATGGCTCCAGTGAGTGTAGACACTGGCCATAGTCAGAGAGCTAGTGAGGCCCCACACAGGTGGATTCACAGGGGTGCTCATTAGAGGCATGCTGTCCATGTGCCACCTGTTGCTGGTGTCACATCATGAGTCAGCCAACGTATGTTTTGGGCCACCATGGAGGCACAGGTGCTTTCTGAACCCAACGCCAGATGTATGAGTAGGGTTATGGCTGCAGCACAGTCTGACATCTGTGACTGCCTCCATCACATTGGGGACACCCTGGTTCAGTTCACTGATGCAGTGGACAGATGGTGGGCTGAGACAGTGTCTATCTTGGACCGCACATTATCTGTGCTGGAACATCTGGTTGGAGTTGTGCATCAGACATGTGGACATAGGTCAGCAACACCATCTGCTAAGAGTCCACATGGCCATGCACAGCCACGCTGCCTTAATGGCCATACCTTCAGTGCTACAGAGAGAAGTGCGCTGTCCACACCATCATGTGGCAGGCCATGGGCACGTGGTCCTGGGTGGTCATGTGGGGGACACAGCCCTAGCAGACAGCAGTCATCGTGAGGTACTAGCACCGCATCTGACCTTGGGCATGGTGGTGCCAGTGCTACTCCTGGCAGAGCCAGTTCCCGTGTTCATGGCTGGAGACTGTTAACTGTCCACTGTACCATGTACAGTCCACAGCTGTCCAATGTACACAAGCGCAGGGCTAGCACTGGGCTTGGCTGTGTACATGCACACACTCAAACACCACTGTCACATGCAGGCCACCTACAGATACACACAACACCTCTCCATGGCCCATCTAACCTGCACACCTTCTTGACTCACACAGATGCTGTCAACTGTTTGGCACAGCCTAGGCCTCCAGCACCCCCACACCACACCCTGTTCATGTGATGATACCTGTACCACATCCCTGTCATCTGTGCCATTGATGCAGGGAAATGCAACTATGTGTCTGATGCACAAGGTTACTTTATTATTTGGCATGTACTTGTGTAGTGCTGTATTGTTTTGCCATGCCACTTGTTGTGGCCCACAACAGGCACTGTATGCTGGCATGTGGCATGACTACATATCAAACGTTGTGTATCTTATGTTGCATGAGTTGATATATATAGTTAGGGGGGTGTGGGGGGCAAAGCCCCCACCTATTTTCGTTTAAAATGTGTAGTTTTTCTTGTATTTTCATGCTTTTAAATGAAAATAGGTTGGGGGCTTCGCCCCCCACACCCCTCATTGAGGGGGGGGGTGTGCCCCACCCCTTAACTATATATAACAACTCCAGGGTTGCACAACATTGGGGAGGGGGGGCAAATCCCTGTTAAGTACCTTGAATACTGGTTGTCGACCAAATGAATGTCGATCAAATGGTCTGTCGATCATATGAAGTAGACCCATATATATATATATATATATATATATATATATATATAAACATATATAGTGTTATCATATATATATATATATATATATATATATATATATATATATATATATATATATATATGAGCCACATAATGATAGATACACTAATCATGTGTGAGGGGGATAGGGACAGACAGATATTTATACGTAGCTGTCTGTATGTACAGACATATTTCCACGTAGCAGGTCTTTGTGAGGAAGAGGCAACAGAATTGTGCTCAGGTTAGCTAAGTGTATGAGCATGTCTAGTGTGACTGTCAGTACTTACAAGGTGACTCCAGGCCAGAGCTACCTATAGGTTCATAAGTTGGTACTAGGCTGTCGGCCCTAGGGCCTATACAAGCCTAGCCATAACAATTCCCTGGCTATTTCTTCCCACACTATTTACTTCCCTGGACCCCTGTCTAACAGGATGACTGACGTGATCCCCGGGGTGAATTTCCTTTCTCCCATCCAATCATCAATGTTCTTTTTGAAGAGGGTCAAAGAGGCGCTCTGCTTGACATGTATGGGCAGTCTGTTCCAGTGTCTGGGGAGTCTCTGGGTCAGGAACCTATCCCTCCAGCATGCTCCAGTCTGGGATTTTGTGTGCAGCAGACATTGGCTGCTGCACCTGTTTCTACAGTACAGCATTTCCCTGCACTTGTCTAAGGCATTCCCTGCCTGTTTTCTGTAGTTAATATGTAACTCATACCTCTCAAATGTACAGATTTTCACAGAGTGTCCAGATTTGTGTCTCATCATTTTGGTCCGTTTTTCATAAAAGTGTGGTTTTCTGGAAAGTTAGTGGTAAATCATTGCAGATTGAAGTTAGAAATAATGACAGACATTTGAGTTTCAGACTCCATACGCATCAGGAAATTCATGCTAGTGCAAGACCTGTTATTCTATCAACTTTCTAAGTTTGTAAGAGCAATATTTATACACTGCTCCTATTTTTGGGCCTTTGTCCCACTTTTATTAATGGCCTTGTCTAGATTTCTTGCTCTAAGAGGTTGAGAGGTTTGATGTGATCGGGGTACATGATGTAACACCACACACAGGGTGACAGTCTGCATACCTCTCCCTGTACATGTTTTTTGCAGAATGTGTAGCATTTTGCCCCATATGTCTGGTCTGTTCATCATACATTTGTGGTTTTCTGATAAAATACTGTAAAATGTAAGTCACTGAATTGTTGTAACTACTGGAATATTTAAGTGACAGCCTTTACATCCTGCAGCTAATCTGTCCTGTTGTAATCTGCTGTTATACTAGTCACCTTCTAGGGTTATCAAAGCATGTGTAATGTTTGTCTGTAGTTGTGGTCCTTTGTCCCCCCATTCCCTCTGGCTTTGTCCAGCTTTCTAGCAGTAACAGATTGAGGGGTATGACAGTCTGTGGGAATACCACCATACAACTACCTCACATGCAAAAGATGTAGATGCTGCAAGATTCAAACCATCAGCACCATCACCCATGCTAATGTCCCTAGCCCAGTGAGCCACACCAGCCACCAGACAGAGAGGTGTCATTCCTCCACTATCAACAGCATACAGACATACATTGTCACCCCTGCGTTATGTGGGAAACACATCATGTGGCCAGGTTCTTTGTCACAGCCCTGGAATTGTCAGGTCTGCTGATATATCATTGCAGACTTACTGTTACAGCAGTTGTATTGGAACACTGATGTGTTGGGGGTGGTGGACGACCAGCTCATGCTCTGCTGGCATAGACAGTCATGAAACTGTCCTGTGACCCCACTGTTTGCCATCTCCCTTGAATACTCTAGTGGATTTTCCAGCTATATGGCCTAGTGAATATTATGGGGCACATACTATTGGGACAGAGTACCTGTTGTCCCAAGTGGCTAATACATCTCTGCAAGTAGCCCAGTAGCCCACTGTATTCCCTTGCATACATGCAGCAAGTCTATACATATGCTACCATATTCTAGTACCTTTTACAAGTGGCATATCGGAGAGTGACTTACCTTGCGAAAGCAGTAGTTGGCAGACCTGTAGTTCGGGGCTGACTCTGTCTGATGCACACAGTACACAGCCAATACATGATTAGGTACAGGCTGTGTGGGGTGGCCGGCATCTTTTTTACTATATATAGGCGAGTCAGAGTAAGGTGTCAGACCCGAGGGCTTTAGGTTGTCAGTGCATGTGCTATGCGTTGTCTCTCGATCAAGGCCAGGGCATACTGGGAATGCTTATGTCTGCCTACAGGGACAATCTCAGGGGGGGTTCCTCCTCTGAGTCCCGCTGTGGGTGTGGCTGTGGAAACCTAGGCACTGGTAGGGGGCTGTGTATCCCTTCCCTTTGCTGTTCCTGCTGCAGCTGTTTCTGCAGGATCATATTGTGTAGCATGGCACATACTGTGAACATCTGTGCACATGTGGCTGGAGAGTACTGCAGAGCTCCACTGGATATATTGAGGCACCGGAAACGTGACTTCAGCAGCCCAAACACGCACTCTATGATGTTCATAGTTTGTGCATGTGCCTGATTATGGTGTTTCTCTGTGGGTGTGTGTGCATTTCTGATGGGTGTCATCATCCATGGTTCCAGTGCATAGCCAGCATCTCCCAGTAAATGACCGTGCGAGATGTCCCCCCTAGCAAACATCTGGTACAGCTGTGATGTGTGCCAGATATGGGAGTTGTGATAACTGCAAGGGCTGCCAACATATACATATTTGATAATGCCCTGCGCATTGCACATGACCTGGCAGCTGCTGGAGTGATATCTCTTGCGGTTGATGCAGATTTTACTCACCTCACCGGGTGGTGCCTTGATGTGTACATGAGTGCAATCTATGGCACCCAGTACCTTAGGGTAGTTTGCTACATGGTACAAGTGTTGCATACAGCTGACCCTCTCCTTAGGGGTGTGGGGTAAATAAATGTGCTCACTGGCATGTGGTAGCATGACATCCAGGAACTGGTGGAGTACCCTGGATGCTGATGCCTGCAAGGCCCCCATCATGTCCCCAGTTGGTCTTTGGAAAGTACCTGTAACTAGTATCCTAAGAGCTGCATATACCTTTGTTTCCACTTGGATGGGTTCCTCTTCTTTTGGCTCTGAGTTTGAGTTGGGGCGGCAGAGCTCAGTGAGTTCTTGTAGTATGTCCCTGTCTAACCTGTAGTCCTCTGCAATCTCCAGCTCATGTAGCTCCTGGTAGGTAACCCTGGGACTGAACACTCTTCTTCTTCTCAGTCTAGGCCTATTGTCAGCATCAGCATCAGCACTGACCTCAGTATCTAGCACATACAGATATAGCAGACCTGCAGAAGCCCCTAGCATTTCTTCAGTTAAAAATCCCAAGTTTGTACCCATTGGTGCAGAGTATGGGGGTGAAATCAGATTGTAGGGTGTATGCAACCTTTATAGTGCTCTGCTGTAGGTGCAGCCTGTGTGATTGGCTATCTCTGATGCATTTCACCTGCCAAGTACATTGTTAAGGGGTCTTAATGGACCCAGTATAAGTGAAACAGGGGTCATCGTAATTAATATATCATTGGCTTTCTCAGCAAATTTTTTTTTTTTTTTGTACAGCCTTCCTCGATTAGCACTGCGGAGCACCTTGCAAACCCATGCTGCAAAGATAAACAATGCTCAGCAATAACTAGACACACCTCCATGGGTGGGCATGCTCAGCACAGAGGCACACCATGCAAACATGGGAAAATCAGAGAAACACACACCCCAAAGCTAAACAAAGCTCAGCCGTCAATGTACACACCCCCTGCTCAGCACAGCACCATGCCATGCCATGCAAACAGGTGCCTCGGAGCTCTAATGAGCTTAAAAGTCTGCAGACACACCTCATTTTGATGTCGACTACCTCTTCTGGGAACACCAACACGGTTCTATGTCTACACGGATGGGATCTGTGGACACAGACACCCATATGTGCTATTCAGTAACCCCCACCTCATTTGCATAGGGATCAGTGCACACAGCCTGGATACTGCACAGTTCCCGACCCTGCCTCCTTCACAACAGCACCATTCCAGCATTGTAGATACTCCATGTAGGGTCCTATCATGCATTACTGTCACATACTACTAAATTATATTTTTACACTTTTTTTAATTTATTTTTCCATAACAGCATGCTTGTGTATGCCACGCAAACATACTCTGATTATTAAAAAAAAAATATTTTCAATTATTTCTCATACTGTTTTGGACACATGTAGTTTTCCACATATTTGTGTCTGCAATGCTATTTCTGTCCTTCTAACTCCACTTGTACATCCCCTGTGGTCTGTTTAACATTCTGTACATGTAATTTTTCTGTGTACATTACGGACACCAACACGGAGTATGAAGGACTGCCTATCTGCTTGCTGTATGACTCTACCTCCCTCATTTGCATGCAATTTACCTTCTTATGAGGTGATTTGCATGCCACAGATACTTCTGCGTTGATGCTCTTGTGCACGTCGCTCAGCTTTGCTTACTGGATTGCAAACCTGCTTATTTCATGTAAGCAGTGTACCATGATGCCTACATGGAAAAAAAGTCAGTGTAGGCTTTATTAAATTCCCCCCTTAGTCTATTTAGAGAAGCAGAAATGTGTGCATGCAGGAGGGCTTACATCTGTAGCAATGTTTTTGTTTGTTTTTTGATAAAACCTGACGTTTCCTATTGTTGTTTTTCCAGTTTTTCTTGCACAGTTACAGTGGGATGTACATACCTCACGACTGTTTCTTATTTTGTGGAACATCCCTAATTTTGTGTCATATTTTGCCTGTTTCTCATAACATATTTTGCTTCCTGTTAAATTACTGAGGATTACATTCAGTCAGTAATGCCATAACCAAGAGTTTTATGCTTTTTATTGCTGTTCAGAAAATGCATGTTGATCCAAAACTTGTTATTTTATTAACTTTTTAAGTGAATTAGAGTAATACTCAAAAAATTCCATAATTTTCAACTGCTACCACTCATTATTTTTGGCTTTGTCCAGAATTAGTGAACAAAGAAGTTGAGAAGTATGGTGATAGAAGTATTCATTGGTGGTACAAGTGGAGTGATTTGTGTTGGGAGAGTCATTAAGGGTGCTAGAGTAGATGTTATGGAATGATTAAGGGGTAAAGTGTGGAGATGGAGGAAGAGACTGACACAGCTCTGCTTCTGGAAGGGGTTTCAGATCCGACTGCTTTTAAATAGGAAAAAGCTAAAGAAAAATTCACTTTGAGAAGATTGGTATCTGCCTTAATTCTTGACATGACAAAATGCACTCCAGGTGCAGTTAACTATTGACAAGACCCCTATTATAATCATAGCTAGCTATAGACCCCCAAGTTTGAGTCAAGATGCCCACTCCACCTATCTGGACCTCTTCGAATCTATCAAGATTCAACCCTTTACCCTGATCCTGGATGACTTTAACTACCCAACCACAGATTGGAAAATCTACACATGCCAGAATGCAAATGTCCAGAGATTCCTCGATTTTGTCAATGCAAATGCCTTGGAACAGCTAGTCAATACCCCACAAGAGGTGATAATATCATGGACTTGGTATTAACCAACATGAGTAACCTCTGCGGCATCCCTACAGTATCATCCTCCCTGGTAAGATCCAACCGTAAAGTGGTCACTTTCGAAGTTAGCATCTCACCTGACCCCCCTCTAGCTAGGGTCAAACAAAAAAACTTCTCCAAAGCTGATTACAACCTCCTGAGGGATGGTATAAACAGCTTCACACCCCTCCACCTCTGTTGGAACTGGCACCAATGTCCAAATCTACACCAAAGTACTATATGAGCACTTATATAGATGTATGGAATCAGGAATACCTGACAGGACAAAATCATCCTCCGGAAGGAAGAGTAAACTTGCCTGGTGGACATCTGTGAAAAATAAACTATATAACAAAAGGAAAAAATTGCTGTTCAGGACCAAGAAGGAGCAGGTGCCTAATTGGAAACAATCTCTCCTTAGCCTAAACAAGCAAATAAGAGCACTAGTGAAATCCTCTAAAGTCAGCTTCGAGTCCAAACTGGCCACATCTACTAGAGACAATCATAAGGCCTTCTTTACATATGTCCGCAGTCTTAAAGGAAGCAACCGATCTGTTCAGAAATGGTGGTCAAGGACACCATATACACAAATGTTGTAGATATAGCCAACCTACTGGCTGACAGATTCAGTGAAAACTTCACCCTTCTGCCCCCCCATCAGTAAAGCAGGACATCCACAGTACCTGCCTCCTCCCCTTATCTCTAGGGAACAGGTCATCACTGCCCCCTCAAAGGCAAAAAATACAGCCTCCATGGGACCTGATAACGTCTTGAGGCTGCATCCTACATGAACTCAGGCATGAACTTGCAGCACTATTAGGCACCCTATTCAACCAAAGCCTGAGTACCGGCTTTGTCCCAGCTGAGTGGAGGACAGCCACTGTCATCCCTTTACACAAAGGTGGAGCATCCACCGATCCAGGAAATTATAGACCCATCAGCCTAACTAGCCTGATCTGCAAGGCCATGGAATGGATTATCATGGACCTCGTTAACATAGACATTGGCAACCTACCAACACTCGACCCCACACAGTTTGGCTTTGTCAAGGGGAGGTTGTGTCTTTTAAATCTGGTTGTCTTCTTTGAGACAGTCATCAAAGCCATGGACGAGGGGAAGACAGTGCACACCACCTACCTTGACCTGGCAAAAGCCTTCAACACTATTCCCAACTTGAGCATAATAGATAAACTCTCTCAAGTAGGCATCAGTCCATATGTTATCAGATGGGTTGCAAACTGGCTCACTGACAGAACCAGCCTAATCAAAATAGGGAAGCCACCTCAAGCAGTAGACCCTTAACAAGTGGCGTACCCCAGGGATCAGTCTTGGGACATATGTTATTCAGGATATACTTCTCTGAGGTGCATGCCAAAACCAGTGGGCTATGGCTGACCAAGTTTGCAGATGACTGCAAGCTGGGCATGGTCATCATTTCCCCAAGTGATGTGGACATCCTCCAAGAGGGTCTCACCCAGCAAATGACTGGTGCCAGAAACATGGCCTCAAGCTGAATGCCAAAAAATGCATCATCATCTCCTTTGGGGAGAGAGATGTCCCCACATATTATCACAGTAATAACGTCCTAAGCATGCAATCAGTCATGAGGGATTTGGGCACCCAGGTTGATAGCAACCCGACTTTTGACCACCATGTTGCTTCTGTTGTATGGAAAGCTTTTTACATGGCCCACCTTATAAGTAAGGGTATCTCATCCAGGGACAAGGAGGTCATAACATCCCTGTATTCTTCCCTTATAAGGCCAATTATTGAGTGCAGCGCCCCCTTCAGCATGTACCTCACAAAGCATATGCAGCGACTGGGGAGACCATAGAAGTTCCTCACTAAAAGAATCCAGGGTCTCAAACATCTACCATATACAGATAGGCTAAAAGCACTGTCCTTCTACTCAGTTTCATACAGTCTCCTCACGGGTGAACTCTGTCTGGCATACAAAGCAATCTCAGAACCTGCCTTGATGGGACTGCTGCATATCCACAAGTCAAGCTCCACTCAAGTAATCCATATGTGCGACCTCAGCCTGGTCTGTGACATCAGTAGGACTTGTTGGCAGAACATACTTCTGTCCCAGAGACTCCCTCATCTGTGGAATAGACTTCCTCTCCACATCAAGCAGAGTACTTCATAATCCCTTTTCAAGCGCAACCTGGATAACTGGTTTGGAAAAAGAAAATACACCCCTGGGATTCCACCTGTGTCCCTGCTGGACAGGGGCTTTGGGCGCTGACTTTTCTAAACATGGGGCTAAACTCTTGGCTAGGCTTATAAGGGTGTCAGGGCCAATAGCCTGGTAACTTCCTATGATCCTATGATATACCTTGCAGAAAGAGAGAAAGCTGCATATTATTTTTTTATGTAATTACTGATACATTAGTTAGTTATGAAATATAATTAGGCACTGAAGAAGTAAAACAGCAAATCAAGTGCAAGGAAGTGGAAGAATCATACCTTAAGCAGGGTAGTTCCACAGCCATCTCAGATGAGTTAACGGTGCCACTGATGAGTAAGCAAAGTACTGAAAAAAATTAATTAATAAATGGCTATAGAAGCAATGCCAGGTGATAGCTTTGGGAAGTATTCGTGACTTGAAAGAGCAGTTAGGGAAGAAAATTAATTACTTATAGTGGACTAGGTGTAGCTTGTCATGACTGAGAAGGAAACATTGAACTATGAAAATGAGAGATACATAAAGGCAGCTGTGATTTTAAACTTAAATAATGCAGGAGCCAGTGATAATAATGTTAAAAGGAGTTGTTGACATACATTATGAGAGGGGAGACAAGCAACATTAGTATGGAGAAGAATGTAACATGTAAACAAGGGACTGGGAAGTATTCCAGATAAGGTTAGGAAATGGAGGAAAGATGACTAACGTTGTGAGCTTCATCAACTGATGTCTTGGATCTTCACAGATAAGGCTGTTCATGTTCAGAAGAGGCAAATGGGTACGGCAGGGTGAGGGTAATTATGTTATAGGATGGGAAGCAGAATTGGGTAGCAATTACACTGTGATTCTGATGATAAAGTTAAGAGGGTTGTTGGAGATATACTCTTGGAAGAATTGTACTGCAATAAGGCAATATGATGTCATCACTGATGGCAGTAACAATTTTAAGTGTATGATGTAAGATTATGAGAAACAAAAGAAAGTTATTATTGCAGGATTTAAGCTGGCTAAGTATTGGCTGAGAGGTATTCTTTTCATTTTTTATTTAGGTAGCCATTTGATAATGCAGGGTGGTAAAATAATCTCAATGGAATCATTTCTCCCATTGATGAGATAAAAGTAAGTCAGAATTATACACACAGATATCATCATGTGGAATGAAACAACAGCAAAAGAAAAACAAGTGCAATATGTATAGAATCTGTAAATAAAGTTGTAGTGTGTATTTAGTATGTGTACGTAGTAGGGGTTTGATTGCATAGCCCATCACGCTGCTCCCCTGAAGAAAAAAAAAACATCTCAAAAGTGGAATTTGCTGTTATTTTGTGAAATTGTATTATATTTTTCAAACTGTTGAGTTTCATCAGTCTGTGAGCTTCCTATAGGGAGCCACATAGTCTAAATTGACATGATAGCAATAAGTTGATCAACAAATGCAAAGCATTCAGCAAATATAAGCAAAGACATTATAATAATATTAGTACATAACAGCATGCATATCAAACAATCACTAAGATGATTAAGGCATTAAGAAAAGGAGGGAAGAATGACCTTTAGTATGAGAATATGTGAGTAAGTTGAATCAGATTATATGAGGGTGGAAGTAACTGGTTCAGATGGCTCTTTCTTTGAGGTATGCTGAAATTCAAAAGTAGTCTCAATATTCCAGAAATCAGCAGGAAAGTTGCCCCAGAATGTTGGAATAATATTGATGAATGCATGGTCAGAACTTACCAAGAAATTGTTCACTCTTAAAAGAAGTGGAGCATTGCTGGTTTGGGATCAGAGATAGTATGAAGTGACATGAAGTTAAAATCCGGAACATATTTGTGGGAATATATCAAAATTTAATTTTTTTAAATGTAATAGTCAGAAGGAGTAAATCCACCTGTCCCTTAATTGTTGCCATTTATCTTTAGAAAGAAAGGTATGCTGGTGCTTGAACTTGTGAAAAAAAAGGATGACTTTACAGATTCATTTTGGAAGAAGTATATGCAAGGAGTTAAAGTTCATATTCAAGCAGTTCCTGTAAGATAGGTATCCTGAATGTGTGGGTAGGGAAGAATGTTCCCTCATGTTATGGCAAAGTGCAAGCTTGAGCAGAATACAAGAGTTACAGTAAGAAAATGAAATGTTTGTAATTAATCTTTGAATTTGTCAGAAAAAAGGATTAATTTACAGATTAAAGCTCCATCGTACTGTCCCAGTAAGTATGTCATATAATCCCTGTGGAGCAAAAAAAAGAAAACAAAAGATGTTGGTCTCCTTGCTGCACCAGGTAAGTGCCCTGCTGAAACCAGTGCCTGAAGAGACCATGTTCACTTAACAGGTCAGAGTGAGGAGGAAAATAGGAGCCCGATATGAACAGCTGCACGTTATGATACCATGGGATACACAGAGACAGATGGTGCTGCAAGCTTCACAACATACTGTGTACATGACTGTGTAGCCCAAGAATGGGCATGGATGAGCATGATGACAATGACTGTGGCTGATAGCACAGCACATTGTGGCAGCAATTCATAGATGATCATACTAAAATCATCTTATTAGCAATAATTAAGGAATGACATGTTAAAATTACGCTAAAGGGGAGAAGGGGGGGGGGCTTATCTTAACAAGGGAGAGAGAGAGAGCACCAAGGCAGAACAGGTTACTGTCCTGTTTTTGGGAGGGCCCACCTTGAAAAGAGACACAGCATAAGACAAGGACAAAGAGAGTATCCTGTTGTAGTAGGAAGCATAACTTGACAATGGGCAGAACACAAGGACAGAAGAGAGTTTGTCCAGTTGTGGTGGGAAGCACACCTTCACAGGAGAGAGAGCACGAGAGCACAACCGAAGGAAAGTGTACTGTCCTGATGTGTGGTTGGGGGAAGGATACACTGTAGCACATGCACACAAACTGCAAGATATGCTACAGGGGAAATGAGACCTCGTGTACAGCGGTCATACTACAGTGTTGTATGACAGTGGTACGTTATTGCTTACCCATGAGAGCTGTCAGTATAGAACAGGTACAGGGGTCTGCCAAGTACAGTCATGCATGTATACACACACTCTGATCCACACATATATAACCTGCAGGTGTACATGTTATGGGGCCAAGACAAAGGCAACAGCTGGGAAAGTTGAGAGCACTGGAGACAGATGCTCTACACATATATGTCATGCATATGCTTGACAAGGGTAAAGCCGACATGGCTTTCAGGGACCAGGTATGGCAAAGTTTGGTGCAGTACATCAGTGCTGCCAGTGGCCATAATAGGAGAGTAGTACAGGTGCATTGCAGAGTCACCGATATGATACTGTATACCAAGACTAGGCACAGACTAGGGCCAGTAAAAAGTTTACCACAGGAGGTGGGCCACCAACAAAGAAACATCTAACAGAGGTAGAAGAATTCCTGGTAACCCTGTCTAGTACAGGTGAGATAACCCTCATTCCTTGTGGTGGCTTGGATGTGGGATCCAGAATGGTGACAACTGTCTGATTATGTACAAGTGATGCCATCTGTTAGTCATAGCATGTCCAAGTATGGGTATACCCTGACCCACACCTGTGAAGGTATTATTCAGTGGAACACACATGCATATTATTTTCCAGGTGCATAAGGGCTGTAACTGTGAAAATTGTACCTCAATGTATGCATGCGTCCAAATGCTCTGCACATTAATGGCATATATCAGAATGTGAGTCACACATTGTGAGAGTGATGCATTTGTTATAACATTTGCATGTTATCTTCATGGTCTTACAACTTCCTGTGGCAGTGGGTCAAGGAAAGCAGATCTGCTCATACCTGATGTCAGCATGTCACCTCTGGCTGACATTGATAAAACTGTGCACATGACAGACACAGTCTGTTGACATAGTGGCACTGTCGGCAGTGGTAACATTGCAGTACATGCACACATCCCCCACATGTGACTTGTTAGTGGAAGGGCAGGCTGAACCCCTGGCATTACATGTCCTTACCGCTGTATTTTGAGTGCCTATTAGTCCCACAAATGTTATGTAGTGAGCCACCATCACAGATGATATCTGTGAGCTGTACTGGCTATGGGTTGAGATCACTTACCGTGTTTTTCATAGGGAAGAAGAATGTAAGGGGTCATTGCTGTCATGATTCTAGATCATTAACTCACTTAGAGTGGGCATAAGTGACAGCCCTTACTGAAGTAACATACATTTTTTTCAGATTTTCTGTTTACAGCCACTAGAATGCCAACAAGCAGTACAGTAGATTGCCTAAAACACATGTAAACTCCAACATGGTTTGAAGATATATGACTGTCTACAAGAATGTTGGTCATAATAACATGTTCCCTTCTAATGCCAACATAATCTGTCATGGAAGGTACCAATAAGGAGACCTTTTGCTAGTATGGGTACTTCTCTTGTATTCTTATTCTTTCAGTCTTGTATAAACATTTTTTTAACTTAGCAGGTTGATCTCTGTAGTCAGTTTGTGGTTAACCAGTCTTTATGTAGTAGATTACAAAATGTTTGTTAGGATCATAAAGCTTGGTGAATGTGAATATTTGTTCTCCTTCCCTCATGTGATGTATGTGCTGTGGGTATTCACAAGTGTGGTATTAGGCACTGGTATCTGCTCAGGGTGGATTGATGGGGAAGACAAGATGCTATTCTGATAAAGGTTATGTAGGATGGATGTTATGCATGCAATGCTACCATACTTAGGGAATCTGTATAAAGATAGATTTGGATGTTTAGCAGGGAGGTCCAGAGCAACTTTAGATGCAATGAAAACTTAAGTTGGATCTTTGTGTCAAAGGCTCAAGGTTTGCAGAAGCTGAGTGAACATTAGTCTATGCAGTAGATATGTCAGTTAATACAGTGTAATATATGCTGTGATACTCCCCACTACTGCAACAGACATCTGGTAATGGCCTGGTTGTACCTCTCAACTTCCTTATTCAAGAACCAGCTGCAAAGCCAAACATAATGGGGGTACAAAGGCCCAAAATCATGAGCAATTTTACATATTGCACCAATTAACTTAGAAAGTTAACAGAGAAACAAGTTTTTCATTTTTTGTAATTTCTCCAAATCTTTTGGGTTTCTAATACCATGACGGGAATGGACCCCATTCTTAAGTCCAAAGTATGATTAAAGTTCATGAAATTAGTATTGTTTCAGTCTCTGATGTCAGCCAGAAGTGCTCTTTGCAGCATCTGCAATGTGCCCAGTAATGACTCCTTCTGTAATTCCTACAGAGTTACATGTATTGGTAACATATCTAAATACGATTGTAGATTCTTTTTTTATAAGACCCGTTGCTCCTACTATTGGAACTGTCTGGGTATCTTTCTTCCACATTGCTCTCATTTCTGCCTGCAAATCCTGATATTTTATGACTTTGTGTCTCTCTGTACGCAAGACACTGTAGTCACTGGGTGTAGCGATTTCAATGATCAATGCTACCTTTGTCTTCTTTTCATGGACCTCTATATCTGGTTTTCTTGCATCTGTCTTTTGAACTGTTGGTAATGGTTGATCTCATCATTTTCTCATCATAGACTTCATAATTTTCTATGACGCTTGGTGGCTCATGTTTCCAGTGTTTTTCAGCTACTTCATTATTATAATGCTTGTACAATCCCATATGCAACAGTCTTGCCACATTATTATGCCTTTCAGTATACAGTCCTTCTGCCATTAGTATATCTCAACCAGCAACAAGGTTTGCAACTGTTTCCAGTTCTGTTTTACAGAACCTACATTTGTTTGTTTCTCCCACATGTTCAATAGACTTTGTAAACCAATGTTTATGTAGCTCACTATCTTGGGCCACCAATATTAATCTTTCATCTTTTGGTTTGAATTTGCCTCTCCTTAACCATTCCTGTGTTTTGATCCTGATCAACTTGAGGTTGTTCCAAGAGTTTTCTATACTTGCAGCTATATTTATGCATGTTCCACAGTTCTTGCCTTCTCGTCTGATCCTTCACCTTATATTTTTTCTTTTTTTTGCACATTCATTTGCTGCCTGATTTTTATCTACTTTTGGTTTGATTTCCATTCCTGCTTGATGCTGATATGCTTCTGCTAGACTAAGAAGGAAAGTCATCTTAGATTTATTCTCCTCACGTTTCAAAACTTTCACAATATTTTGGTCTTGTGAGGTCAGGAGATATGTATGCAGTCCCACAATTGCAGATCTATACATGTAATCAGTTTCAAGTAGCCCATGCCTCCTTCAGAACGGAAAATATATAATCTTGGCATGCACTGATTTTTATAAATCATTTGATGAGCATGAAGCATCCTTCTTGTTTTCCTGTCTAATCTGTCCAGCACCTTTGGGGTCAGTCAATTACTCCAAAACTGTAAGTTAGGACAGGAAGAGCAAATTGTTTTTTCATCAACATGCATTTTTTGTTGAAAAAAAAAATGCAAAACTCTAATGTCTGAAATTATTAATTTACTGTGATTTGCCAGAAAAATCAAAAATTTTACAGTGGACAGTGCAAAATCATGAGGCAGAATCAGGGGCATTCTGCAAAATCAGGGTTAGTTGAAAGCTGAGACTGGTACCTAATGCCGATATCTGTTGTATGATAGCGATGGGTAATATTGAATCTGTTTGGTAGTGTTATGTGATCAGACTGGTTAACTACTGCTAACATGAGTATAGGTCACATAACGAGGAGAGTACATGTGGTTAGCAGTGGTGTGGGAAAGAGATGCAACAGGTACCGAAGAGAATTGTAAGAGACATCAAGGAGCAAGATTGTCACTGATTGTGTTAACAATCAGGAGATACTGAAAGGAAATGATCTAGTGTGAGGACAAGGATGAAATGAGACAAATATAGAGTGTCTGGACTGTCTGGGTCAAAAGAAAGACTGACAGTAGTAAGCTAGTTTAGAGAGAGAGAAAGCATAACAGAAGCTCAACCACCACCCATCAGTGCTGACTGAGTATATCAGCATGAGGATGAATGCTTGTCATCAATGACTTGTGTGTTTAGGGGAAGCTTCATAAAATGGAGTTACTAATAATTAAATCATTCTTCAGCTAGTATTCTAGAACATTTGTTGGCGCTGAAGGAGTATTTATAGTGAACAACAGGTTAAAGTACTGCTGTAGTGTTTATGGGAACAATAAGATAATATAGTTCATAGAGTAACAGTAAATCTGATTGGAATATGCTGTCATAAACTATATCTGCCTTGCCTTGAACAGCTTTTATTCACTCTTTTACCATAGTTAATTGAATGGACTATTAATATTTAGATATTTCTCTGAAGAGCTGAGAGCTTAAGGCAGATTGGTTTGGAGTCCCACCCCATTTTATAGTGGAAGCAATCAGTTCACATTTATCGGAAGGCCAATTCAATCAACAGAATACCTTAAGTAGTGTATTTAACAGAAAAAAGTTTTTCCTCTAAAAATATAAGGATGCATTTCCTTTAAATCCATTGGCATCATACCTCTCAACCTCTCAGTGCAAGAAATCTGGGCAAAGCTAGAAAGAGTGGGGGAGACAAAGGCCCATAAATCAGAACAGAATTTAAATATTACTCCTATAAACTTAGAAAGTTGCTAGAATAACAAGGTTTGCATTTCTGAATGATATAAATTCTGAATCTCAAACATATGCCATTATTTAGTATTATTTAATGACTTC
This sequence comes from Protopterus annectens, assembly GCF_019279795.1. Lineage (NCBI taxonomy): Eukaryota > Metazoa > Chordata > Ceratodontiformes > Protopteridae > Protopterus > Protopterus annectens. The sequence continues at coordinate 514,650,860 of NC_056746.1, read as the reverse complement.
AGTCTTCAATGATTTTCCAGAAAACCACAAATTTTATAAGGGAAAGACCAAAAAAAATGAGGAAAAAATCTGAACATTCTGTGAAAATCTGAACAGTTGAGAAGTATGATTGGTATTTGCAGACCTACTTGCTCAAATTGCTAAATTTCAGTGCAATCTGTTCTCCAAAAAAGACCAAAAAAAACCCTTAAAAAACAGCTTAGGAGTACAGAATTGAAAACCAGTAAAAGCTACAATCTCTTAACACTTCAAATGAGCAGTTTCCTATTAGACTTCAGTGTGTCACATTAAATGTAGTCACACAGTGGAACAGAGTCATCTCACCATAAAGGTTTGTTGTTTACCATTGTCTGAAGTTGTGCATATAGTGATCTAAAAAGTACAGAACAGTAGGATATACAAGTTTGCAATCACTTAACCTGAATTGTAAATAAATATCTTTTAATTTAGTTTAAAATAGTAGCATTTGCCTACATGTGTTTGGTGGACTGCAATGTTTACATATAGGACAATATTTTTAAAAACATAGCAAAAACATGGTATAGTCATTATAACCCTTATTTAGCCAAGTAATCTGTGGACACACCAAATATTAGTCTTTATTCCTTAAAGGTGCCTCCTGAAGTCTTGCTCATTGTGAAATTTGAGTGTTCCATATCATTCATCTGAGTCTTTTTAGTAGATATCTGTAGGTAGTCACATGGACTTCCAAAGTGTGTCAGTGCTTTGTTTTCCAGTTATCAAAAAGGCTTAAACTCTGTAGGGAAGAGGCAGATCTTTATTTTGCAGTTAGTATGTCCACCCTTCCAACTCCTGTCACTAGGTGTATTTGTATTTGTCATTATAAAGTAATTTGTAAACTGTAGTGTAATTACTTAGATTGTAAAAGTTGCTGAAAAGGTTCGGTCTAACTGTCCATTTTGTCCTTGTCCATACTGCATCCATTTATTTATTAATTTCATTGATAAAGTATGTAGTTTGATCACAGTGAAAGTTCTTCAGCCATGTTTTAGGATAATATCAGTAAAACAGTAAGGTAACAAGATGTACAATCACAGCATGGGAGAAAGATCTGTGACTAATAGGTACTTTCCTGAAAAACTGTTTTCTGACACTTTAAGGCATAGAAGGGTGGTTGCTACTAATGGGAATTTCTTCTTGTCCCAGACTGTATCAACCCCAGCATTGACTGTATTAATTATGGGTGTGAAAACCCTTGCATTAGAGGTTTTCATGTATGTTAGTAGTGGGAGTTTTCCCCCCTGAAAAAGGCTTTTGTCCCATGGTAAAAAATGCTCATGACTTCTTAGAATGCAGTTTTGTTTCATTTTCTTTAGTCTAAAGTGTGCTTTTTGAACAGTTTAGCGGCTACTCATCCTATAACCACAAGGCATAGACAGCTCAGAGCAGCACTCCTGTACCTGTTCTATAAATAGAGATGGATATGGGTGTGTTAAAGCTGTCAAACAGTAAATGGGAAACTGGTGATATGATACTACTTAGTAGGATGTTTTTAATAGCATTAGTCAGAAAAAACATATTTATGACTATGAAAAAAGAAGGACTGTAATGCTGAAGACCTAATGGTGCTAGGGATACTGGTCCATAGTTTAGAGCCACTGATGGAGAAGACCTAGCTACAGGAATATAATCTGTGTTGTAAAATGGATGTGGGTAAGAGGTGCAGAGGAGTAAATGCTTCTGTGCAGAGAAGAAAAGAATATACAAAGGAAAGGCATTGCCCAAAGGCTTATAAACAGGAAAATGATGGTACGTGTAAGGAGGATGGCTCTTTTAAGCAATAACCGATGACGTGGTGGGGTATATTGAAGATTTACCCACGGTTGGTGTGATTAAACAAAGGCAACCGTGGGTAAATCTTCAATATACCACAACCACAGAGTCGGTTATTGCTATTTTACAATGACATTATTTAAGAAAAAAAATACTTACTTTTCTTAAATCATGTCTTTGTATAATGGCGGACTGCTGTTCTTACGCCGGTTGTGGTATACTGATTCTGCTTTTTGATGTACTGCGCATGCGTATGGGACTTGCATTCCTATGCATACCCAGTACATCAAGGCTTTGAAACAGAAGCAATGGAGAAAAGAAAGTCTCTGTTGCTCTGTTTTCTCTTTTTTTTTTTTAATTGTAAAAAAAAAAAGATTTTGGGGGAGTTTATACCAACGGAAAAAAGTCCGGGCGACCGGACCTTTTTCTGTTGGTATATTGTGGGATTTACAACGGGTACGCTGGTTGGGCTGGCCAATCAGTGTGCACGTTTTAGAATATTAATAGGGAGGAATTGTATAATTAGGACTAAGCAGCTGACCTAGAGATGTAATACAGTATCGTTCATTGTGAGGATGAATGAAGGATGTACAGTGTGCACTGTCAGACTGTAGTGTTGGCACATTTGCTAGCAGCTCTAATAGCTGAAGGACTGGGTAGAAGGTGTTCTATGAGCAGTCAGTTGCTGTACACTGTTGTTACAGAGTACACACAGAATAAGTAGATTCATTATTCTGCCTAGACTGCCATACAAGGGGCTGTTACACTGCAATAGACAAATCTGTCTGCTTGCATAACTACATCCCCTTTCTTCTGGGCCTGCAGTTACATGAAGTACAGTTTTCTCCATTATAACCATATAATGAGCTATGCCCAAACCATTCAAAATGAGTATTAGAGCCTGTCATTAAGGTACGTAAACAATGTATAAAAAATAGTACTCCACAAGGCATTGACGTTCATGTTTGGTGCCAACACAGTGCAGAGACTTAGCATTCTCAGTAATGATGATATGACTTGCACAATAATAACCCATGTGTTAGTCACTGCTAATAAACCATGAGTTCATAACTAATTTCATTTAGTTTTCTTTTTTCTCTTTTTTCTTGTTATTAGTTTATGTAGTGTTATGTTTAGCTACATGTAACATCTTCTTTTTAATCTACAATTGTGCCACCCACTTGATTTACCTATCAGATGGGAACTTTTCTCTCTGAACCCCCTCTGGAAAAGGACCATACCCCATACAGTTAACAAGATTAACAAAATAAAAACACACGTAAATAATAGCAAATTATTTAAGTAACATAATTTGTCCAACCACCCTGTTTTTATATTTTTAATCAGTAGACAATTTACTGATATAGATACTTAGACAGATTGATAGACAAACAGATAGATTAGACAAAGTGATGGGATAAAAATATTTTTTTTATTATTAGGTATTTTATTTATCAAAACCTTGCCAGCATTTCCTCAAATGTATAAATACTTTACAGCATCCTCAGGTTCTAAGAACTTGGTTAAATTTGTTTTCATTTGATATAACAGCAATTATTATAACCACAGTTACTATAGCACTAGTCACCATATTCAATGCTATTCATCCATCCACAACCCCTTTTTGCACATGTGGTTGGGGTGTCACTTCAACAGTGACAATCGTCTAGGAGCAATTTTCACACTACTGGGTAGCTAGCCCTGTCACATTTCTTCCATAGCACACATGTGGCCAATTTAGTGTCCAATATACCTATTGTGTGTCTGGGAATGTGGGAGGAAAACAGAAGCACCTGGAGAAAACCCACACAAGCACAGGCAGGGCATACAGACTCTACAAAGACAGCACCTCAGCTGAGAATTGAACCACAGAACCTCTTGTTGTGAGGAGATAGCACTACCTGCTGCACCACTGCACTGCCCACAGACAACATTTCAAAACTAAAACATGTGGTTGTGCTCTAGACACCATATTATTCATCACAAAAACAATCTACATAATGGACTGTTTTATTCTGTAGATAATTTCTGTGAGGTACTTTGACAAAGAGAGAAAATCATTGTTTTCATTTTTAACAAATGTGAATGACTTTAAACTGAAACAAAATAATAGGACAGAGCCCTATAAAATAAATAGTATTTTGTGTATACAAATATTCTGTTTGTTAATGAGGAAAAAATGACTGTATTTTTTCACATTTCTTATCAAATGAATGCAAGTAATTTTAAAACAAAACATGATAGCAGGGTACTGCAAGGACAATATGTTAGGTATTCAGTTGTCTAGAAGCTGAGTTGCCTGTCTCATGTAAATCAGCAACAAGTTGAAAGAACAAGATATTCCAATATTTTACACAAACTGTGAATAATTTTAAAACAATGGAAGATGCCAGGCTAGTATAAGTACAAGCTATAAAAATGTGTGTTTTGTTCATGATGGCTTAATGGCATTCTCTTTCCAACAAGCTATAAAATATGTCTTTTATTTACAATGGCCATTCAGACTGTTTTTTTTTAACCTGGAAAGAAAGCAACAAAGAAAATCACATAGTTTAATACTGTTTTCTTTACATATACAGTGTATGTGCTCTTACTGAAATTTAAAAAATGAATAAAACACCACCACCCTACGATAGAAACAAGTTTGATAAATGACATGTGGGTTTGTCTATGATTTTTGTTTGCACTAAGGGGGGGATTGCATTCAAAGCTGTGGGTTTACCACTTGTGAAACAATTTTACAAGCTTTATGTAGTACAAATAAAAATATATCCAACTTTTTCAATCCCCTGATTGCAGGTATTTTGCATATTTATCTAAGAAAAAAGATTTGCCTTCTGACTGTAAATACATTTTCAGTATCTGATAATTCTGAAAGCTAACATTAGTGAGTTTATTTGTAAAACAAATTATGTCGCATTGATTCCTAGTGATGCCTCCAAGCATTTCTCTAAGGCTATCCAAGTAATGCCTCTGGTCATCAGATATTACCTGTTCATATTTACATTAATAATTGCAGAACCATGCAGCATTCAAGTTATCAAAACATGTCATCTTAATGCTTACATCATGAGTAATAGAGCTGTATTGATACTTGACCTCTATCTAGTATAGCTAGCTAAATTTGATATTAAGTGCTGCTTAGTTGGTATTTATTTATATTATCATATTTTTCATATTTGTCTAATTACTACAGTATCCAAGCAGATCACTAACAGAACTGTTTGGTGTCATATGAAAATTCACAGCTGGTTGAACAAATTGCTGATGACAGTATGTGTTTAAGATGATAGATTACTGGGGTAGTAAATGTTACAAAAAATGTACCTTTTGTATATCCCATCTATTTCCTCACAGTTGACAGAAAATTGTAGAAGTTTATATATAGTATGTGATGCTGTAATTTATAATTATAGGAGTTAATAGGGAAGTAACTTTGTAAACATATGAGTGGATTGGTAATGGCCACGTCATATCTTAACCCCAGATCCGTAGAAGTTTGTGTTTGTGCTCCAGTAATTATTCATTATGTGCTGTTTTTTTTCTATGTGGTTATGAGATAATAGAGTTGTTAGTATATATAACTAAGGAGCTGTAGAGACAACCCCCGCCATATGGGAAGTGCAAGGGGGCCTGACTCCTGCAATAAACCATTTTTATGGTATAGTTATTTTATAGAAAGTTTTCTAGCAATTATTATTCAATGAAATGAGCTTTATATGACATGAGTTTTCAATAAACTGAGTTTGACCATTTGTGAGTCATTGAAAAGAGCATTTAATAAAATGACATGCACCCATGATTTTATATATATATATATATATATATATATATATATATATATATATATATATATATATATATATATATATTATGTGTTTGTTTGTGTGTGTGCATGTATAGTGCATGTCTGCATGTGTAGCATACCAGCAACAGCACTCACCATCTACCACCTTCCCCATATTGCTCCCCAACAATTGCAAAACACACCTAGATAGCCTCATATAGTTCCAAAAACTCAAGCTGCTATGGTGTGTGCCCTGTCTAAACCAGTTCCTGATTGTTCAGTGGTGTATTCACCGGTCATATGCAAGGTGCACAGCATGCTTTACTTTGAGCCTTTATTCTATGGTTGACAGTTGCTGAGCACACAACATCTTATGTATGACATTCAGGTTGTTGCTGACATTAGCAGTGTGTACTTAGGTGATGCTCAGTGTGACAAAATTCTTTGTGACACAGCAGTGTGTACTTAGGTGATGCTCAGTGTGACATAATTCTCTGTGACACAGCAGTGTGTGCTTAGGTGATGCTCAGTGTGACATACTTCTCTGTTTGTGACACAGCAGTGTATACTTAAGTGATGCTCAATGTGACATAATTCTCTCTCTGTGACACAGCAGTGTATACTTAGGTGATGCTCAGTGTGACATACTTCTCTGTGTGTGGTACAGCAGTGTGTACTTAGGTGATGCTCAGCATGACATACTTGTCAGTCTGTGACACAGCAGTATGTACTTAAGTGATGCTCAGTGTGACATACTTGTCTGTGTGTAACACAGCAGTGTGTATTTAGATGATGCTCAGTGTAACATACTTCTCTGTCTTTGGTACAGTGGTTTGTACTTAGGTGATCCTCAGTGTGACATACTTCTGTGTGTGTGACACAGCAGTCTGTACTTAGGTGATGCTCAGTGTGACATACTTCTCTGTCTTTAGTACAACAGTGTGTACTTAAGTGATGCTCAGTGTGACATAATTCTCTGTCAGTGACACAGCAGTGTGCACTTAGGTGATGCTCAGTGTGACATACTTCTCTGTCTATGACACAGCAGTGTGTACTTAGGTGATTCTCAGTGTGACATACTCCTCTGTGTGTGACATGGCAGTGCATACTTAGGTGATGCTCAGTGTGACATTCTTCTCTGTGGTACAGCAGTGTGCACTTAGGTGATGCTCAGTGTGACATACTTTTCTGTGACACAGCAGTGTGTACTTAGGTGATGATCAGTGTGACATACTTTTTCTCTCTGGTACAACAGTGTGTACTTAAATGATGCTCAGTGTGACATAATTCTCTGTCTGTGACACAGCAGTGTGTACTTAGGTGATGCTCAGTGTGACATACTTCTCTGTCTTTAGTACAACAGTGTGCACTTAAGTGATACTCAGTGTGACATACTTCTCTGTCAGTGACACAGCAGTGTGTACTTAGGTGATGCTCAGTGTGACATACTTCTCTGTCTATGACACAGCAGTGTGTACTTAGGTGATTCTCAGTGTGACATACTTCTCTGTGATACAGCAGTGTGCACTTAGGTGATGCTCAGTGTGACATACTTCTCTGTCTGTGACACAGCAGTGTACTTAGGTAATTCTCAGTGTGACATACTTCTTTGTCTGGGGTACAGCAGTGTGTACTGAGGTGATTCTCAGTGTGACATACTTCTCTGTGTGTGACATGGCAGTGCATACTTAGGTGATGCTCAGTGTGACATTCTTCTCTGTCTGTGACACAGCAGTGTGTACCTAGGTGATGATCAGTGTGACATACTTTTTTCTCTCTGGTACAACAGTGTGTATTTAAATGATGCTCAGTGTGACATATTTCTCTGTCTGTGACACAGCAGTGTGTACTTAGGTGATGCTCAGTGTGACATACTTCTTTGTCTGTGGTACAGCAGTGTGTACTTAGGTGATGCTCAGTGTGACATACTTCTCTGTGACACAGCAGTGTGTACTTAGAGGATGCTCAGTGTGACATTCTTTTCTGTCTGTGACACAGTGTACTTAGGTAATGCTCAGTGTGACATACTTTTCTCTCTATGGTACAGCAGTGGATACGTAGGTGATGCTCAGTGTGACATACTTCCCTGTGTAGCACTGAATTAATACCCTCAAATCTGTCTGTAAACTGTATTGCCATGGGTACCACAGCCTCCTTGCTACTTCTGATACCTAGTGCACAAACTCTCTTTTAATTCAGCTGCTTCCTTTTCCATGGTCCTATTGAATCTCATAATGCATCCAATCCTTCGATTCTTTTAGACCTGTAGCCATATGGCATTTAGTACTGCAAAACAAAAGAATGAAATGCATGATGCCTTTAAATGCATCACAAAATAATAAAGAAATTATAAAAAATGCTAACAGAGTATTTTTTTATTTCAACTTGACAGTCGTTTTAAATGTATCTTTATTATCCAGTAATCCTTCGCTATATCATAACCATGGCTGCCTTTTTCCTTTCAGGCTGGGACCCCAGTAAGGCTAGTGAACTAGAGATACCTCAGTAGTAATGCTAATATCCAATGCCCCCAGCAGGACAAAAATGGTCAGAGTCCAAGCAAGGGTAGTGAAATGATAGTGCATTCTCTTGCTTACCCAAACTCTGCCTGAAGGATTAATCATAATGTTCCCATCTAAATTCAAACATTTAAAGAAGAACAAAGTATTAATAGGTGATGGAGTTCCTGTAATCACATCTCTTACTGCTAAAGAGTACTTAGTGACTGTTGAAAATACCATGCAACATCTTGTCATTATTTAAATTAAAAAAAAAAAACATTAAGAAGTTAGTAGGACAGTTTGTGAACAAGCATTTTATTACAATTTTATATGAAAGGAACATAAATGTTGTGAGACCAGATCTAATATTAAGGTGTTGGCGTGACAGAAAATAAACTTGTAAACCTGCCATTTGTGAACTCTGAGAAAAAAAAAAAAAAAAAAAAAAATATATATATATATATATATATATATATATATATTCTACAGAGATATTTGCAGCCATCTGTTAAGTTCCTGACTAGGTATGCACAAGGTAACCATTTGAAATGTCAGGATGCGCTAGAGTGAGTCCAGATATATGGAGAGTGAATTGCTGAAAGTTTGGACTTACATATATGAAGTCTGAGATGACATTTCTTGGAATATTCCCTGTTGTATGGCAATCTCAGGGTTGGTATGTATAAGTTCTGGGCTATGGGAGGTGCAAAAAGAATTTTTTAAGAGAAGAGCGACTTTGAAGATTCATTCTTCTCTGGGTTTTCGCGTTTTTTTTTTTTTTTTTTTTTTTTTTTTTAAGTTTTTCACATTGTGGCATTTTGAGTGTCAAGATTTTGGTAGGGAGCTGTGTGCAACATATGTGCTATAGCTATAGTCAGTGCAGCCAAAACTGTGACAACAGTTCCCATGAATCCACAGTGTTGCCCTTCTGGAACGGGTAGTGTATGTTTAATCGGTATAAGCAAAACCTGACAGCGGGAGCCATGATACTTTGAAAAATAAACAAAGAATCAAATAGAAAAGCAGGAAATTCTGAAACCTGCTTTTCCACAGTTTTATGGGAACTTTGTTTAATGTACCCCCTTATATGGAATGTTGTGCCCCCCATACTTCTACTAATTTTATATACTGACACTCACTGTGTCTTGCAGTATGGGGAGCAACACTGCAAAAGATGGCAACCTTGGATTTGGTGTGTGTGTGCGTGTGTGTGTGTGTGTGTGTGTGTGTGTGTGTGTGTGTGTGTGTGTGCACACATATATATATATATATATATATATATATATATATATATATATATATATACAGTAGATATATATATATATATATATATATATATATGTATGTATCTATATCCCCCCACTTTTTTCTCACTTTTAGTTTTTGTGTTCTGAGTATTGCAGTTACAGTCCTCAGAATTTCAACAAGAAGCCAGCCCTTAATGACTGATCATAACTGAAGAGTGAGAGAAAGAGAGTGAGAGGTAAGAATCTGTAGAACATATACACACTCACAAACACTTTCTATACATATATATTTATATTTGTAATATCTCTCTAATCTATATATATATATGTATATATATATATATATATACACACACACACATACACATATTGTGACTGTTTTACTTGGGTAAAAATGCTTATGTACTATGTATTATAAAATCTTGTATTAGTTAGCCATGCTATGTATACACATTGTAATATAGTAATGAAACCTTGTAACAGCTAGGCAAGTGTACAAAATCTGCTGAGCTGCTGTTAAAATGAAGTCCATTTACTTACACAATGATGTTTGCCTCACATGGAAACAGAGACTCTTCAGGAAACCATAAGCAGAAGAAGCTGTGAATTTACCTGTCAGTACCAGAAGGTGTGAGTTTATGTGTAGAGTACTTGAAGCTGTGAATTTACCTGTAGAGTACTTGAAGTTGTGAATTTACCTGTAAAGTACCAGAAGCTGTGAATTTACCTGTAGCATATCAGAATATATAGATTTACTTGTAGAGTGCCTGAAGCTGTGAATTTACCTATCCAGTACCTGAAGTTGTGAAGTTATCTGAATAGTACTGTAGCAGAAGATGTGTATTTACCTGTAGAGTACCAGAAGTTGTGGATTTACCTGTGAACTACCTGCTTTCCTTGAATTACCAGGAATTTACCTGTGGATTTTCTAGCAGTCTTAAGTTGTTGGAGGCTGCAGGCAGGTTATTGTGAACTGCAGCATCAAGAAAAGGAACTACGTGGGCTGTTTGTTTTTTCTGAGTGACTTTTATAACTGAACTGAATTGTGTACTTCTGTATTTTCTGATCTGCAGGTAGAACTTGCAGAACTTGATAAAATATTTACAGGAATAACAGGTTATATATTAAATTTCCCTGTAAAAATCCATTATTGCTCATTGCTTTCCCAGCATTACTTGCATGCCTGCTTTGACTCACATAATCAAGCCTAGTACTGTGATGGTAAGACACTGAGGTTAAAGGTATTTCCAGTTTACACAATGACATTTGATCATTATGTCAGTATGCATGTTAAACATAAATAATACAAACTTAGTCCCTGGGATTCAGAAAGGACTACTGCCAGCGGTAAGCCGACCCCTAACATGGCCATTTTCCTGTGGGCATTAGTGTATTCCAGTTCAGAGAAAGGCACCTAATAGTGATTCTACACAGTCTGTAGAATCGCTGCAGTAGGCCTTCTCTTCAGGGGAGCTACATGCTAATGAGGCATCCCCAGGGAATGGCCTGTGCTAATTAGCTATATTGCTCTACCTTAGAAATGCCTGCAGTAATGCATTTACACAGCGGAATGATTTGGAAAATAGCTTGACTGTGTAAGTCAGTATGGCTGGCTGCGTTAATTAACTTTGTCAAATGTTGGCATTCATCCATTTTTTTCAGTGGATAAGATCACATTGTTGGTAGTGATGGTGTGTGTGTGTGTGTGTGTGTGTGTGTGTGTGCTTTTGTGTGTTTGTGTATGCATGTGTGAATATATGCATAGGAAAGTAGTTTCAGATGAGTTTTGTGTGTGTGTGTGTGTGTGTGTGTGTGTGTGTGTGTGTGTGTGTGTGTGTGTATGTGTGTGTGTATTTGTATGTGTGTCTGTATTAATGGACATAGTAGGGGTTTAGTTAGGGGATAAATAGGGTAGGGTTGTGTGCATGGGGAAGATAAATGGGTGAGTGTGTCTATGAGTGCATTTGGTTGGGGGGGGGGGCTGGTCCATAATGAGTGTCTTTGTACATGTGTGTGTGGGCGGGGTCTGCCATACCACTAAACTCCCCCAGACTCATGAGCAAATCCTACAATACTGGGGAAGAGAACACTAGACAACAGGTTATTTTAAATATTACATTAAGTCACTTAAAAAGTTAACAGAAGAACAGGAGATTTGGCTGCTTTAAATATATATGGGAGATGGGACTATACACCAGAGATTGTATTCAATATTATTCTTCTCACTAAAAAAAGGTAATAGAATGTAAGGTTGTGTAGCAAGAGAGATGTAAGATATATGGGGGAGGACACTAGACACCAGGGAGACTTTAAAATTACCCAAAGCTACTTACAAAGTTAATAAAAAATGAGTTTGGGGGGCAGGGGGCACCAGACACTAGCGAACCTTTACTATTACCTAAAGCTACTTGCAAAGTTAAAATGAGTTTGGGGCAGGGGGCACCAGACACTCGTGAAACTTTACTATTACCTAAAGCTACTTGCAAAGTTAATAGAATAATGGGTTTAACAAAGGATAGAAAAAGGATTCAAGGCATAACAGGAAGCATCTCATTAACAAGTCAGTGCTTTAGTCCTCTCCATTAACTGATTTGATTCTTGTCTGGGGTGCCTTTTGTGCAGAGTCTGCATGTCCTCTGTATTCATGTGTGTCCCCTCCAGGTGCTCTGGTATCCTCCCACATTCCAAAGACATTGCAGTAGATGGACTGGACACTCTGAATTGGCCTTAGGTGTGAGTGTGTGCATGCGAGCTTCTGTAGTGTACTGTCTGAAGAGGGTGGGGCCTTAGGCTAGTGACCTGAGCCCGTAAAACCAATAACTGCTACAGAAACAAGTGCTGAAAAGTGCTCATTGCCTGATGTAATACATGCTGCATAAACAGGAAAGACAGTGTGTGTGTGTGTGTGTGTGTGTGTGTGTGTGTGTGTGTGTGTGTGTGTGTGTGTGTGTGTGTGTGTGTGTGTGTGTGTGTGTGTGTGTGTGTGTGTGTGTGAGTGTGTGTGTGTGTGTGTGTGTGTGTGTGTGTGTGTGTGTGTGTGTGTGTGTGTGTGTGTGTGTGTGTTGTTCGTATCTGTGCTTGAACCTCAGTATGTGTGTGGGAGAATTAATGACATGATGCATGGGCCGCCAGAGTTGATTACCACAGAAAAGTGCTGATTAGCACTAGCAGAAACACCACACAATTCAGAGACATGCAAATTACCCAGTAAATAGGCCTTTCCTCTTTGTTCATAGTTTCACAAGTAAATATTAGGCTAGTGCCCTTGCAGGCCATTTTAAGCCTAGCCAGTTTCCTTTTTTGTGCTTGAAATAACCTTTCTCATTTGGTTACAGATTTTCATCCCATGGTCGATAATTATATATTACCCCTAATGAGAATAACTGGAATCATACCATAGATAATTTAACGGGATTCATGTATGGGATAAAGCATTTAGTATCTGCATCCCTCCATTAGTAGTACAGGGGCCAGTCCTGAGGTAAATTTTCTGATTATTTTTTGTTGTTGTAGTTATTTTCTTGGTGGCTAACATCTCTGAATCCCATATCCCTCAACTGTGAAAACTAATACTTTTGTCTGCAGCAGTTTCAGCAAGTGCAGAGTGAGTTCTCTGGATCTTGCCCAAAGAGTAGAAACCCAAACACACACACACACACACACACACACACACACACACACACACACAAACACATTTATTAAATATTAGTGTTGTCTCTATACCTCTTCTTTGACCTTGTGTTTTGTTTTTTATGTTTAGCGTGTTGCTAGATTCCCCCATAACTGTGACTGGGTACAAGACCAAATCAAAAATGAATGAATGAATAAATACAAAAAATAATACACCTATTTTCCCCAAAACAAAATACATGGAAAAAGGTTAAGTCCATAAGGAAAGCTATCACAGACGTAATAATATTTACTAAAATACAGCTACAATATGTGAGACCTGACACAGGAAAGCGTCTGTGTCTGAGTAGACATCACCAAGTAACAACCATCACAGTAACACTCTAGGATAGATGAGGATATTTATTGTGATGTCACAGTTTTTGTAAAGTCTTATTTTCAAATAAAATTATTTTATGTAAATATAGGAGTAGATAGCTAGCAGCCATCACTGAAGTTCCTTAAAAGGCGGAATGGATTGCAGGTGCCGCTTTCCATTCTGTCACTTTCCAGATGATCTTTAAGTTTGCTGTCATTTTTGAGTTGACATACTTGAATTGTTAATAAACTGCACTTAAACCATAAAGAGAGTTCATGAAGGAAAAATGCAGCATTTAAGATGAATTATGGACAACGGAGTTCTTTAGCTCTCCTGGAACAGAAACTCAGTGGATCTTACAGTTCCTTCAGAAGGATTTTATTGTTGATACTAGGAATGTACGAAGATAAGTATGAAACATTTTATGCAGCTGGCTGGAAAGCACAAGGTAATGGAAGTACAAGAGGTCAGCGTGACACGGTCTGTTCAGGATCAGTTCATGCAGTCTATAGTTATACAGCACAGAAACACAATGACATAAGAAGTGCCAGCCCCAGCCTGCTCATGTGAAGCCTCTATCTCAGAATAATTCTAAAGAGTTCTGCAATTTTAATTACTCAGGATTTTCCCAGTGACCATTTTGAAACAGCTTTGATCACTGATAAGAGATACTTCAGCATTCAGTAGCTAGTACACGTCATGAACTAACTTTTTAGTATTGTTTTACAGAGAATTTATTGTTTTGCTACCATCTCCTCAGAGTTCCTTATTTCATTTGCATTTATTGCCTGTTGTAACCCCTGGTTTTCTTACTACTCTTTTCTGATACAGTGTGCACTAAATTACTTCCAGTTTGCTGATTTTTTTTTCTGATTATTATCTAAGATAAACATTCAAAGCATGAAAAAGAGCTCTTGTACACATATTGAATGAGTTGCACCAAAGTAATACCTTTATATGCAGAAGAATATTTCAAAGGGACACATTCAGAAAAGTAAGCAATCAAAAGTTCTACATAAAGAAAAGTCAGAAACTGGAATCACAACCAATGCAAAACACACACACACACACACACACACACACACACACACACACACACACACACACATGCGCGCGCACACACACGCGCACACACACACGCGCACACACACACACGCACACACACACACGCACAATCTCACAAATTGTTTTCAGAGGATGAGGTGTGCTTCCCTGAAACATACCTCTCAACCTCTAAGTGTAAGAATTCTAGACACAGCCAAAAATAATAGGGTTACTAAGGTCCAAAAACAGGGACAGATATTAAATATTGCACTTATAAACATTTCAAGTTGCTACAATAACATGTTTTTCATTTCAGTGCATTTTTCTCAAGGATATGAAGTCTGAAACACATACGTATGTCATTATTTACTGACTTCAATCCTCAAACGTTTGTTGGAAAACTACAAATTTTACGAAGAACATCCCAAAAACCTAAGTCAAGAATCTGGATGTTCTGTGAAAATTTGAACAATTGAGAGGAAAGTCCTCAAGTAGCTCACACACCCCAATATTTATTCTTGGTGAGATGTAGCACACTTTCAGTAGAAAAGGGCATATTCTTTTCCTGAGGAAGAGTGGCCTATATATTAGAAATGGTGACACAATTCTGGCTTTTAACTTTATTAATTCACCCCTTAATTAGTCAACTTTTTTTATCCTGCCTTTGAAAACCCAGTTCATAGTGTATTCATGTGATGGCTGTTATGTTACCTGGCAGTCTTACATTTGCCAGTGCACAGAAACATGAAAGGATACAAACAAAAGTATAGTAACAGCATGAAAATGGATCTGAACATGTAGGCATTCATGTAATTGAAAGATAAACAACTAATCAGTATAAATTTAAATAAAAGTTACACACTTACTATAACAACAGATCTGTAAGAAGGTCCTTCTTTGGCAACACCTAGAACTAATGCCACAGCCATTATGATTGCTCTCCATGTAAATCTTTCCTAGGCTATCTGTAACACTCCACTACCCACCATGCAATTCTCACATTATACCCTCCAGCACTAAGCTAAGGTCAAAGCCAAAAGACAGAGGAATAGTGGCTCCAGTGAAGACATACCAAAAGTAGAATATAAGAGGGAGGGTATGTTCAGAGCCATAGTTGGCCAAACTAGCAGCCAGTGCCTGTCTCCAGTGTAGCACCCCACCTCCTCAGCTCTTCAGGTGAAGACAAAAAAGGACTTTGGCTCTTACTGTAAAAAGGCAATTGATATATTTGTACCAATCGGCTTCCTAAACTACAGCCAAGCACTCTCCCTCAGCTTTCAGCTTTTACTTTAGAAAGCTGATTGATACATTGATTCAGCCAGCACAAACACCCTCAAGACTGAAGGTTGGTGGGATCTAACCACCACTCTAGATGCAAACTACAAGCTCTGGAAATTCTGTCTTGATAGGAAATATGGGCAAGATGCTGGGACCGCTCAACCCAAACTGCTCATTAAAGGACAGCGATGTGAAACCTGTCATGAGAGAGTATAAAAATTGAAGCTCATCTAAAGTGCAAATCTCTAAGACAAGTGTCTGCTGTAATGATTTGTTGAACAGAGATCATCCTGTCCCGGAGAAGAACAGCTGGATAATGTGAAGTGTCCAAAGTGCATCCTATGAATGCATGCATTTCACTGAAATGGATGCAAGTGGGAAAAGGTAGGGTGTCTTGTTATTCCCAGTGAGTCAAACAGTTTGAGGTGGGGCTCCTTTTAATTCATTGCATCCACCACTGATTAGTGATCAAGAAGCCAGTTGTCTAGATACAGAAATAATTTGGATCCCTGCAGACTCTGATGAACTACTGCAATGGGCATGCACCTAATGAACATGGAGGGGCAGAGGTAAGGCTGAAGGGTAGAATCCTGAATTGGTAATGACTGTCTTTGGCACAGAACTACTGAAATCTTGTGGACTTCTTGGTGATTTTGGTGTGCAGATAGGTGTCTTGGAGATCTAAACAGTCACTTTCTGACAGGCATAGATGTACAGACTGTACCTTGAACATTTCAAAGTTTTCTTTAGAGATTTACTGTCTTTTTTGGCACCAAAGAAAATCTGGAAAAACATCCTGTGGGACCTATTGGATGACTCTTTTCTTTAAGAGGGTTAGCACTGCTTTCCTTGCTGCTTGTTTTGGACTGTGTGGGCCATCCAACAAGGGTAATTTGGTGGGGAGGGAAAGTGGATCATATACTGTCTAGATGTTATTTCCCTGGCCCATGCCTCTTTTGGTAATCTTTTTCAAAGCCTTTAGGTGGAAGGAGGATCAACCCTCATCTGCCTCTAGTGTGAGAAAGTTGGGCAAAATCTCAAGACCACTGCTGACTACCTTGGGAGTAACTGTAGCTTCCTGGCAACTACTAAAAAACAAAATACAGTGTGTGGACCCAATGGAACTTAAATGCAACAAAGTGTTTTGCCAACAACTTTATGAAATCACTTGGTGGAGGCCATATGTAGTTTATTTACATGCTGCGAAATTAGACAGATGATCTTGGAATCCTGCAGAATGCACAATCAGTAACATTATTTAAAACAAAAAGTGCAACCGACACTTAATACACTACAGCAAATAGGATACTGCAAGCCATAACAGAGGAAGATATAGAAATGCATCCCAGAAGGCAGCCACCTAGGCACCGAGCCAGGCTACAGGTAAGCTAGCTCATTGATCAGGACATAATAGACAGGTACAGATTAGACAGTGAGCTGGTGCAGGCTGTGTGTAGGATGTGGGCCTCGTACATGTATGCTCTTACTCTACAAGGTAACTCAGTACCTCTAGAAACAAAAGTTTGTTGGAGTCCAGCTATACTTGTCTCTGGGACATTTCAGTGGCATACGGGAGATGCTGTAGGTGTGTCCAAGATAGCTGCCTGTTGCAGCATATGGTAGATGATGTAAGAGAGTCCCAGATGCCTGCCAGTTAAATCCTCTTGCATTTCCTGGCTGCGGTTTGCTCCAAGGTGGATGATTACAGCCATTTACAGCAAGAGTCATGGATCGAAGAGCTGTCATGCAGCATTTCTGTTCCATTGCCAACTTCACCCATGTCCTCTGTGCAATAGACTATCTGCACCCATGCTTCAGTTAAAGCACCCACTGTACCTGATGCAGAATTGTACATAAATAGAAAGGGGTGGCCATTTCTCAATTGTCAGGTGGTGTGCTCAGCAGAGGGCCTCGTTACACACTCTGTTAGTGTCCATGATTCTGCAGTATGAAGGGAAAGTAGTATGAGAGCTGCTTACAAACACAGTGAAGTTCCCTTGAGGGACGATTATCCGTTAAGTACGTGACCATAGTTATGATATAATCAGAATCCACACCTGTCAACATTAAGCATGATGACAGTATACATGTTATCTTCTTCCCACAAACAGGTGACTATAGTTATCCACGGAGCCTGGTTGATGACATCATATAGAGCCCCATCAAACCATGCTGAGGACGCATACAGCAGAGCACACAGCACAAGATAAAACAACATTGAGTGTATGTGTGTATGTGTGTGTGTGTGTGTGTGTGTGTGTGTGTGTGTGCGCGCACGCACGCGCCAAGATTCAGATGTCTGCACACATCTGAGGATGTACTACAATACACACCAGAAAAGGCATCACAGATGATTAGTGTGTGTGCCATGCTACATAACATGTTAACAGCAAAACATGGTGGCTTGCCAGCTGCAGGTGTAGGTGACCTACCCCAAGAACCCCAGATTTCTGAAGATGGTATACTACAGTTGTCACAGGATGATCAGGAGGACAAAGGGATGAGAAGAAATAGGCAACAAAGGATGCAGCCATATGTCCTAGTTCAAGCAACATGACAGCATCTGACACACACCTTTGAGTCATGACAAGCTAGACGTACCTAATTACAAAGAATAAATAGTGTTATTCACGTGTTGCCCCACAAGAGCAGCACAGATCACAACTAACGGAAAGAAACCAGTAATTGTCCACTTAACATAAGCTTAAGGTATACCAATAAGAACAGGTACAAAACACTCATTGGAAAGATCATCTCAAGAAGACGTTTTCTAAGGTACAGCACCGAAGAGAAACACACAGGCAAATATTCAAGAGGCAGGAGGTGTGCACAACAAAAGTTGTCATTGGACAGGTAGGATATCATTATACAGATAAATAGCATGGACTGTTACCCATTAAACAGCCATTATCACAAGAAATCTAGGCTCATGGCATGTATGGGAATGTTTCATCAAGTACAAAACCAAAAACAGGGGCCATATACTAATTGAACAGCATCATATAGCATTGCATGATGTGCTAAAATTCCACTTCAGCAGGGGTTATTATATACATCTCAATGACTGGTGCAAAAAAAATATAAACATAAACAAGCATCACATCTCATGGCATATCACACACAAGGCAACATTGGATACACAGGTTATCTCTGCAGTATGAGTTTCAGGTAATATATGTGCAAACATGCAGAGCATGAATGACATACATGGAACATGCATCAGTGTTGGGGATACAGCAACAAGTGTGTGTGTGTGTGTGTGTGTGTGTGTGTGTGTGTGTGTGTGTGTGTGTGTGTGTGCATATTCAGTCAGATTTGGGAAGGCACCCACTGGAAATACAAGTCATCATGGTGAATGAAATTGGAAATGCAGTGAAGGCTGAAGGTAAGATGTGCAGTACCATATTAAAATGCCATAAGTGACACAGGTGTGCATAGAGAGGCATAGTTGTGCATGCAGGAATGGCATACAACAAAGAAAAGTGTAATGCAAACATCAGTCCTATTCTTTTACTAGCAACTGATGCAAACATGAAAGCATGGGATCAGATATTGCATTACTGTTGCCAATATCTGTACTTACATACGCCAAAGACAAATAAGTAATATATATCACAAACTGAAGGTAGCCACCTAGCTAATATAAATGATCAGAAAATCCTGTGGCATCAAACATCTGAACAACTACCAACAGATTAATTTGTCTATGGTCAGCACAATGGTCATCACTGCCAGAGAGTCAGAATGACACAACAGGGCACACATTGGATAAACTGTCAGTGTTACTCTAATGCAGTCTAGGGCACCCACACTGATGGCTCATGTCATGGTTCTGCTGTCCCTGCCACATCTGGAAACACTCATCCCACAGTGCTCTACCGAGGAGCTGGATCTGGTGACACTAACATGTGGGAACACAGTGTGTGTGCAGGAGCTAGAGTGACCAGCAGCAGATGTGCATGGATGTTGCAGCAATAGACACTGGTGTCCGATGACCATATGTGGGTCTTATTAGAGGAAGTGTGCATCTCGCCACCAGGGGTGTAGCTAGGATTTTCAAATTTGTACTGACAGCTCTCAAACTGCTACCCCCCTCTCCAGCCAAGCTACGGCCATTCTCGTAATTCACAGTTCGCTCTTTTAGTGTCAATGAAGAGGCATTCACTGTAATGCCTCTTCAGTAATATAATATAAATTCACTCAAACTCGGTTCTTTGAATTGAAAATTAACCTGAAATGTCAGTTCTTTGAAAAATGCAGCATGGTAGTTGGGGTAGAGACTTTATGCTTTTGTTTTCTGTAACTAAGGTACAGGTTTTGAGCTTGAGTAAATTACTAACCACCTGCTACCACTAACTAGGATGTTTCATTCACACACACACACACCCCTACCTACCTCTTAGTGCAAGAAATATGGACAAAGCCTAAAATAAACAGGGACAGATATTAAATAATGTTCTTGTGAACTTAGAAAGTTGCTAGAATAACAGGATTTGTGCTAGTATGAATTTTTCTAAAGGACATGAAGTCTGAAGCTCAAATGTCTGTCATTATTTAGCAATTTCAGCCTTCAATGATTTTCTAGAAAATCACAAAATTTATGAGGAACAGACAAAAAATATGGGGCAAAAATCTGGACATTCTGCAAAATTTGGAAAGTTGAGAGGTATGCTACCTACCACACACACACACACATACACACACACACACAACCTCTCAACCTCTTACAGCAACAAACTCATAAATAAAACTGAGGCAAAGGCCCAAAAATAAGGACATTTTTTTAAATATTGCTCTTATAAACTTAGAAAGATAATAGAATAGTAGTAGGTCTTGCATCAGTACGAATTTTCTGAAAGGTATGAAATCTGAAACTGAAATGTCTGCATTTATTTCTAACTTCAGTCTTTAACAATTTGCCACTAATTTGCCAGAAAACTGCAATTTTATGAAAAACGGACCAAAAATGTGATGCAAAAATATAAAATTGCCAGACAATACAGCTGGGAACCTGTCAAAGGAAGGACACCATTTTAATATGAGCACAGTTAACTTAGAGCAGCTGACAAAATTAGAGAATCTACATGCATTTCTGAAATAAAAGTAATGTATAACTCTGATCATTACAGTTATTTATAAAAGTAAAGTAAACCCTCTATGTTTTCTTCCAAAATTGATATTTTGTGGAGAGATCATTAGGGGAAGAGCAACATTTTGAGCCAAAATCAGGGACAGTTGAGGTTTGGCTATGCCTAATTCTATAAAGCAATTTGCATGTACCTCTCAATCTGTTAATGCAATAAATCTGGACAAGGCCAAATATATTGAGGGAACATATAAACAGTACTAAAAATTGCTCTTGTATAAACTGGGACAGTTGATAGAACAGGTCTTATTTTAGCATGCATTTTTCTGAAGGTTATAAAGTCTAAAACTAGTGTGTCATTATTTAGTGACTTAATTCCTAAATCATTTGCCAGAAAACCACAAATTGAGGAACAAACCAAAAATAAGAAGCAAAAAAATCTATTCATTCTTTGAAAATCTGGACAGTTGGGAGGTATAGTTCAGCTGGGGCTGTCTAAGTTTGCCGCCCTTCCCTCACAAAACCATGGTCGAATGGAGCCTCCCGTTGCAGCCATTCCAATGATCCATTACTTTGCTATTTCACTCCATTTACCATAAACACTAATGTGCATACTGATTTACTTCTATGATGATTTGAACTTCATTTGAAAGTTTTATTTTGCATTTTACAGCACAAACACTAAGACATCTGCTAAACAAACTTGGCATTAAAACTTCTCTGCCCTTGAAACTCACATTCATTGAAACAACATTAAAACCCACATTCAAAGAAAAATACATTTTACCCGTGGCAGATAAAAATTAATTCTGGGCTGCTTTTAAATCATAGGCCCCTTGCATATGAAACATACATGTGCTCTTTGATTCACCTTCCTATTGCTTTGAACATTTTTCCAGTAAACAATGAAACAAAACTGCCCAATTCAGAACATTTCCATCATAAAAGTCTAGTCAAACTTCTACAGTCCACCATTATCAGTAAATAATATGCACAATCTCTGAAGTAGTAAAAAAAGTCATCTAAATAATTCCACGTTAAATAAATCTAACTAATGAAGAGGTTGCTGCTAACAATCACCTTTATATTTCATGACTTCACCGAAAAATAGTGTTTGATGCCCCTGAGGAATAAATTGCCTAAATTACATTAATAATAAGCTAGTAATATTGCAATAGGAAATGGATGGCAAACTGATAACAGGCTCATAGTTAGTGTCTTAACTTTCAGTACAGAAGCATTCACCCCTTATGGGAGTAGAACCAACAACCTTCTGCATTAAAAGCAAGTACACAACATTTTGTGCTACTAGCAATGTGAGCCGACTTAGCATAATCAGCATTAAACTTCTCTTCCCCTGCAGCTCTCAGTTCCTTGTAAAATCTACGCAATACTCAACTACATCATAACTTCACAGCACAAGAAATCTGGAAAAAGCCAAATTTATTGGGGTGGGTCAAAAGGGCAAAAACCAGGAACAGATTAAACATTGCTTGTATAATCTTGGAAAGCTGCTAGAATAAAATGCTGTGTTATCATCATACATTTTACTGCCAAGGTCACTGTGCAAAATAATCAGAACAACATACCACTATGCCAAATCACCTGCTTTGTGAAAGAGAGGAAGACTGAAACTTAAATGGCTATCATTTAATTAATTCAGTTCTCACCATAGCTGTCAACCTCTTAGCACAAAACACCTGGACAAACCCAGTAATGAGGGAATACAGCTCTCAAACATATTCAGTGAATTCAGTTCTTGCCATAGCTGTCAACCTTAGCACAAAAAACCTGGACAAAGCCAATAACAGGGTATTACAGTCCCAAAAATAAGGACAAATTTCAAATAGTCATAAACTTAAAAAATTGCTATAAAAAGGTTGTGTTAGTATATATTTATTGCTAGAATAAAAAGTTGTTTTACTATGTCACAAACACAGGGATAAGATGCAGACTCCACACAGAAGGCACCCCAGCCAAGAATCAAACCAGAAAACCTACAGCTGTGAGGCAACAATACTGCCACTCCACCATCAAATATGTAAGGAAGTAAACATTCAGAAACCTGAAGTCTGAAATTTAAATGCCTGTCAATTTGTTAATCAGGGCAGTCTGACTTGGAACAAAAAAAACAATTCTCAGCAGAGGCCCAGGAAAAATAATGCAGACATGTCTTTGTAACATGGGAGGACACAAAAGCAAACCCACACAAACACAGGGAGAAGATACAGACCCCCCCACACACACAAAGAAGGCACCCCAGCCAAGAACCAAACCCAAGAACCTACAGCTGTGAGGCATCAATGCTACGTTGCTACCACTGCACCATCAAATTTCAAGCATTGCAATATTTAAAACCCACAGATACATACAGATATTGATCAGATCAAATATGAGGCCAAAATCTGCAATTTTTTTACAAATGGTGGTGGGTAGGGAATTCAGGTCTTTAACACCTGCATACAAGGTACAGGGTTCAAGCCTGAGGTATTCCCTACCACACCACCATGAGTAATCACACCAGTACATCCCACCTGGGGCATTCACACACACACACACACACACACACACACACACACACACACACACACACACACACACACACACACACACACACACACACACACACACCTCTCCATGACGTGAGACCAGCTTGGGAATCCACTTCATAGTACTCACCAACCCTCCATGAAGTGAGACCAGCTCAGGAATCCTCCTCCCGCTCAGACCAACATAACGAATCCTTAATCCTCCTGCTCGGAAAGCATTTGGAGCTTGTAAAGTGCGAAAAAAAGAAAATTTAAAACGCTACCCCCTCCTCCCACTCGGAAAGCATTTGGAGCGCCATTCCGACTGGCTGCCTAAAGCGCGCTGACATCATCGTGCAGTAAAGCGCGAAAAAAAAAGAAAATTCAAAATGCTACCCCCCCTTCTACAGAAGTTGTACTGAAATCAGTACAGTGCGTATGCCTCCCGACGTCCCTGCTCGCCACTATAGGTAATCTGTTAAGTACAGTTAGGGTACGTAACCCCAGTTGGTACTACTGCACTGCTGTAGCACCACCGTAACAAGGCTTGAAACAAAGTGTGCAACAGGTAGCACACTGTCATGCTGTGCTGCCATGACCTGTCCATGTCTGCACTCCTGACCTTCATGTAACTCACACACACAGCTGGTGTGATGCACAATTTGTGGCACCAGCAAGTGCAAGCAGGTCAGATCCATGATGTTACTGTAAACATACATTTGCCTGTAATAGTAGGTAGACACCCTCTGACACTCATCCAGGCACACCAGCTGCACTCCCATATTGAGTGGCAGTATTGTTCCATTGCGGGGAAGAGTCACCATCATTACCAGACTCTTCATGGGATAGTGGGTCAGGGTCATCATAATATTCTTCATCTGATATCCCCACATCATCAGAATGGCTGAACCCATTATCTTCCATATCAAAGGCTACAGCATGATCCACATGACTGTCCCCTTCCAGGCTGGTCAATAAAACCAATTCAGCGGTCTGTGTGCCATCGACCATGTTATCACAGGGAGGCACATTGCATCCCACCTCAGGATCAGTGGACAGGCTACAAGAAGAGACAGATGGCACAAGTCATATATCTTCACAAAAATAAAATGATGCAGCTTAGTAATGAATAAAAATACTAAATCATACTTCACATGTCTCCACCACCAGAGGTAATGGTTGAAATACAACTTTTGTGTGGAAATATAGACATAAAAACAACATTATTAAGCACATAACAAGCATCATGTAGCATTCCAACAGAGGTAAAGCACACAGGAGATAATACAGACACATACCGAATGGGCAAGGCTGATGTGCAGATTGCAGGTGTCCTTTGCTGGTGAAGGAAGAACATAGTAGTCATGAAGGGTACAAATGGGAATTTCAAAAGTGTTATGTAGTCAATAGATGCTCCCTGTTTGGGGAGTATATCACCTGTCATAATGCAGATCCTGTAATATAAAAAGGTACACAGGTGTAAATGCGTGTATACTTTACAGTCTTGACTGCAGGGAGAGGCACAGAACAAATATGGCTCACACAACAGACACTTACATGATAAATGGTGCACATGTTATCCAGATGTACCAGTGTATAGAACAAGGCAACATGAATATCATACATCACGGGTGTGCTACAAAGTGTAGCAGCATACAAACAAGATGGACATCCAGGTTTTCTGTATGTACAGCTGCATGACCCATGTCTTGCAATGATGTATCTATAAGTTACAATAGCAGGCAAAAATCAACATGTGAGTATATGCCACTGTCATGACAGATGGCAGAGGAACAGAAAGGTACGGATCACACTAACAGTATATGGAGACTTTTATGTGACATATGTTGCTGGTATGCAGATGTTGATGGACCTATGCAACTGAAAAACAAAAAAGTCACACATGTTGCTTGGAGTATTATGTATGTACTGTGCAGGTAAGATAACTGGCTATAACACTTACTTTGTGCATCCACATTATGTGTTTCCACATTCATGGTATAATTCTGCTGCTGGGACACAAATATAACAAATTGATAATATTTTTGAAATAATGATCCTTAATAAGGTAGTATGAATGCTGAATTGTTTTGGAATTTAGGATGTACATGTACATCCTGGTACAGCTGCTTCAATAGCTCCCCCAGGTATCCAACGATCATGACTGCTGGTATGATGTAATGTCATGAACACCATATCTTGTCCTGGGATGGTTCGGTATAATGTAAGGTCATGAACACCATTATCTTGTCCTGGGGTGGTTCGGTATGATGTAATGTCATGAACACCATTATCTTGTCCGGGGGTGGTTCGGTATGGTGTAACATCATGAACACCATTATCTTGTCCGGGGGTGGTTCGGTATGGTGTAACATCATGAACACCATTATCTTGTCCTGGGGTGGCTCACCTCCAGTGGCATTCCTCACCATCTCATAAAAGCAGAGTTTATTTTTACAGAGGATCATGTGAGAGCAACATCGTCGTCAGGCCTCCCTGGATCTATTGTGACCACCCACTGCACTGATCATGTTTGTCAGGTCTGTCCACACTTCTTTTCTCCACACAGTATTGCCCATCCATCCAAGAAGGTTAAGGCCATGTTGGTGCAGATCCTCAATTATAATTTCATTCTCTCTCTCTGTGTGAGAAATTGTCTCTGTTACTTCTGCTTGAGATCTGGAAGATGATGTGATATGCACATGTTACATTTTATATGAGGGCTCAGCTATTGACATGATGTTACAAGCTTATGTCAATTGACTTGCTTTACTCTCATTTGTAATGCAAGCTATGCAAAACAATCCTTTTCATGTATAGATTAACAGAACATCATCATATTTAACAATCCATTAAAAAAGTTATATAGGTTGTATGTGGGATTTGAACCCATGGCAGTGGATATCACAAGTGAAAGATAAGCACACAACCATTGTGCCTCATGCCCATTACTATAGCAATGGTGTTTCCCCAATTACATGAACATCCAAACAGAATGAGCACATGCACCTCAAGAATGTTGGATGTTTGTTATATACAACCACAATCAGTGACACACATCATAACAAATAATACTGTCATTATATGGTATGCAACACACATAATGGAAGTTATACAGAAACAGTGAAGAAAATATTCAGCCTCTTAAAATGAACTGTCATGCACTTATGGCTACATATCAACACATTAAAAGGTGAATAATCAAAGCCATTCTCATGTTGTTTCTATCAGAATATACTAACAACTAATACTATATTACTAAGCATCAGAGGGTATCTATTAACTAGTCAGTGAACGTACAACTTACAGAAATACTCATAATTCATCAAATTCTATAAGCATATCAGAGACACAACAGGTTAATCAGAAATGGCTATGGATATGTTTTCATTCCATCTGTATTTACATCTACTGCATATAGGGAAAATGTCCTTGTCACTGATGGTAATTTGCCAATTGTATGCATATTGGTGAATTCTATAGGTCACAGACAGATTGTAAATCAAAATTTAGCAAAATAAGGACTGACAACATGTATAGGTTCATTTACACATTAATGATAGCATATGTATGTAATAATAACAATCTATTCCATCACAGCAATGCCAACAAGTGACTGCTAACCTTTGAAGCAAGCTGTACAACAGCTATATCTTAAAGTGAGTCTGAATGCAGAGGTGATAAAATCAGCAAGCCAAGGAGAGTAGTACTGCTAGAACTGAATTCATCCTCAAGTCATGGTGAGTACCTTCATGAGGTGGACCCTGTTTTTACAAAATCTCACCAAGACAACACTGATATATAGATTGTATTTTATATATCTTATATCATGTGTGATGACCGTGCCCTGGCCCAGCAATCAAGGACCCTCAATCCTCACCACTAACACCAGGGAGGTCATCTCCTAGAAGAGTGGGAAGGATAACTAATACACACAGTAAAGTACAATTTCCCTTAAGTGCACACAGTGATCACAGTCAGTTTGGGGCTGGCTGCTCCCTTGCTCACCAGGTCCCTAATAAGAATCCCCACTGGCACAGCTATAGGGTCCAGGTCTCAGCCTAACTGGGCAAGCTAGAACCTCAAGTACCCTCTTCTGTCCAACCAGTGCTTTGTGTCCCTGCCAGGTAGATGACACAACACACACACACTTTGAGATAAGTATTTATACAACTTCACAGACTCTCCTGGGAAAGGCTGACACAGATTCTCCAGCTGTGCCCCTTTACCCAGACTATATGGTAGTAATTACTGCCACCACCCAGTTAATAATATCAGCTAATAAAAGGCCCTTAAAAGGGTGTCCAATTATTACTGTGCAATATTATTATCCAATGGTAATGTGACTATACAGTCTAAGGCTTATCAGAGTGGCCTATTACAATAAACTCTATATAAATATGCAATGTACTCTAGAGCTTATCTCTACACAAATCAGCCACCGGTAGAAGGTTTTAAAAATATTTAATAATAAATAATTAAAACACAAGACAAAACTACTACACCACAGAGATATCTAAGAGTTCACAGATCACACAGAGACTTAAAATAGTACAGTAGGACAGGTCTGATTCCTAAAAAAAATACCTAATTAATCTTTACTAGCTTTAACTATTCCTACAAGAAATTACAGTGCTAAAAACTTACATGTGAGCATAAACAGAGTGCTGGCAAGTTGGATATCAAGATCAAAATGCTCTCTCTCTCTCTCTCTCTCTGAGACACAGTTTATAAAACATCACTAACAAACATGTCTCTGGGTCCTCCCCAGATTACATTATTTTTGATACTTAGGTTTTCCCAGTATGCATATTGCATCATCTTGACACCTGCTCTGAGTTCCCAGGCTAATAGAAACTACATTATTTAGCAAGCTAACACCTGCACAGGAGAATACAACACTAAAAGGCATTTCACATATACACTCTAGCAATTAGTCCTTAGTTAACACAATAGACAGAATGTCTTCATCCAGCCTGACCGGAACCAGCTTTAAAGATCTAAGAATGTCATAAAATCATTTCAATTTCAAAAGACAAATTTGAAAGGCTTGACTTAGTTTTTCTTTACAGCAAGGGAGCAATGTTGTAACAATCTTGAAGTTCACATTTTACAGTGTTTTCTTTATACTCAAGAAACATGTCTGTATGTTACATTTATTTGCAAATGCCAGAATTAGATATCAAATTCTATTTGACTAGGCTGGCAGCCTTCGCCCATCTCTCCCAAATCATAACATCATGGACAGAAATAGGTTAAAAAATAAAAAAAGATAGCTGGGTGCACAAGTCCCAGGATAAAAAAGTGCTCAATTCTGGTAGGTGCACTGGTACTAGGACAGCGTAGAATCCTCAAGACACGGAAATATTCCTACAATGGGGTTAGGCATGGCCCGGGGGGGGGGTGGCCCCTCTGTTGGAGAAGGAAGTAGCAGCATACAAAATTCACAAAAACTGATAAGCCAAAAAAGAGCCATACAGATGATAGAGTGGACTATTGAGGATAAGAGTGTACATTGGTACTATTATGCAAGAAGCCCAGAATTTCCAGACAGAAGATATTCAAAAAGATTAAGAGAGAAATTAGAGAGAGAAAATACTTGCACAAGAAAAACTGCCAAAAGCTCCAAATGCAAATTTGAGTTCATTAATACAACAGATCCATGAAAAACATATAGACCAAGAAACCTTGGGCCATTTGGAAACTGAAATGACTGAGGAACTGCAAAAATATAAAGAACAAAACCTAAAGATTTTTGAAAGGTATAAAAAAGAAACATGGACATGGGAAAGAAAGAGAGATCTGATATGGTGTGGTATTAATTCAAAATAGAAAGACAAACTAATCAATACAGTAAAGCAGCTCCAAAAATATTTGTAGAGAAGTACAGGCTTTCACAATATAAAAAACAAAATCACAAAGGGAGAACATAGAACAGGAGATTAGAAAAGTAGAAGTTAAACAAATAGAAGTGGAAGTTACAGAATACCTGCAAAGGGGAGGATTTAGTGTAGAAAGTCTAACACAGGTTATGTCACAGCAACATAGAACATTGAGTCCCCAAAGTATGGAGAAACAGGTGGAGCAGGAGACATCTGAAGAAAAAATATGAACATGGGAAAGAAAAAGAGATTTACTGTGGTAATATTTATGCAAAGGAAAAAGCAAAACTAATATATATAAAAAAGCAGCACCAAAGATATTTAAAGAGAAATATAGGCAAAGGCATCCAGATATGGAAAATTTCACAATACAACAAATAAGAAAACAAAGGTGGAAGTAAAAAAGAGGATTAGTAATTGTGAAGTTAAAGAAACCCAACTCTGATAATGTCACAACATGATGGAACAATGAGTCCGCAAATTAAGGAGAAGCAGGGGGAACAAGAAGCATCTGATCACTTGCCACATGAAGATACTCTGGAGCTTTCAGTAAGAAACCAGTACAAAAGTTTGGCTGGAGTTGAACAGCAAGGGAAAGAGCAGGAAACAGTGGCAACTCTTATGGAGTCAATATTGTGGATTGATAGGACAGTGGATTCCCATATGAAAGAGGAATGGATGACACTGGATGCAGCTGATGAGAATATGTCACAGAAAGATGTTGTGAAACTTTGTTTAGAATGCTAACATGAAACGAAGAACAAGGAATGAACGTTCAGTTTAGAAGAAAATTATCTAAGGGAAGAGTTGCTTGATTCAATACAGATGGATAGACATATTGGGCTGAATTCTGCAAAGCTCGCAGAATTGAGCACTTTATGCCAATCTCAGCACGAAACTTGAGAATAGCATTGTAATATGGTTATATATGACAAGAAAATCAGAATACCATGGTGCACAATGAAGTACTGAAGTTCCAACAATGCATTGTACAAATGTGCAAGAAATCTGTAAGTATAAGAAATAGTTGCCCAATAACAATGTACATTACCAAACAAATGGATAGATACTGCAAATCAAGAATTCTGATAGCTGTTTAAAAAGATAACAAAATCTGTAATGTAACTTTACAGACAACTATGGAACATTAGTGGCTCTGTAGTGATAACCACACACACACAACACACACGCAACACACACACACACACACACACACACACACACACACACACACACACACACACACACACACACACACACACACCAGCATGGCAGTTGTACCAGAAATTCACAGAAGTATACATATAACTGTATTAGACAATCATGGATATGTCCATATGCCATCCATTAACCTATATTACTTGCTCCAAAGCTGCAAGGCTATTTGTGATACATATATATTCACAGCAATTATTATATTAAAATCAGAGACAACTATGGATATTTACATAATGCATGTGTCACAAAAAAGTTTGACTTGAATTTACAGAGTCCGATGGAAGCCATAAATTTCCTAAGAAAAATTAAAGGCAAATGGCATTCACAGCCACTTTGCCATAGCTAACAGTTGCTAACATTGGATTCAGAACCTGTGTGGGAACACAAGTAATGTACACACCCAAGGAAAGTGGGAGATAGAATAGAAGATGTGGGGTGTGGGTGAAGAAGAGGGACAAACGAGGAATGTGTGAATAGGAAAATCTGAGGGGAAAGTCAGAAGAGCACGGGCAATATTTTTTGGTGGGTATAGGCTCCATTTTTTATTTTTTAAAGAATGGAAGTAAACATAGGGGGAGAGGAGGTGAAGGTAAGCAGAGCAGGTATTCCCATAGAACAAACAGCACAACACAAAACAGGCAAAGGTTAAAAAAACACATTATGGACAGGTGAGTTATACAAATAGTGCACTGCCCAATATGGGCAATGGAAAGTCATCAAACAGGGTAGAGATGCATACTAGCCATGGTGAAATGCAGAAAAAAAAACTACCTATGCACTATCATGTTAGCACATGTTGCATAATGTGTGACAGTCTTACCTGGATGTGTATGACCAATTTGCACATGTGTTCCAGGGTAATAAAGTAGGATCACAGTACACATTGGATAAATATACATATGATGGCCTGTCTACTCTAGGCCAGTAATCAAGGCATCTCAGTCCTCACCACTGACACTGGTGAGAGACAACCACTAAGAACAGGAATGGATTTACCCAGTATTTTTCAGATGCAGCTGTCTGCATCAAACACAATTTCCCCAAAGAGCACACAGATAACACTCTCCAGACCTGGGACTGGACTCTCTGTCTCTCCAGATCCCTAACAAGAATCACTTTGGAGCACTGTGTCTGAGATCCAAGTAGCTGACACACCCACACCTGGGTGTTTGATTTACACACACACACACACACACACACACACACACACACACACACACACACACACACACACACACACACACACACACACACACACACACACTCCTGGGAAAAGCTAGCACAGATCCAGACTATAAGGTAACCACTCTGTCACCAGTCAGCCATTCTAAGGCTCTTACAAGGTATCCAATTACACTGAGTAAAATCAATTCTAATATAAATGATAGAGTGTAACCAAAGCAGCAAGGCTTTTTGAAGTGGCCAGAGCACCACTAAAATAAGCACAAGTACTCTCAAAATGTTGAAAGTATTCTCTAAAAGACCATCCACAATGAAAGGCATAAAAATGTGTAATAATAAATAATAAAATAGAAAATGTGAGAATACTAAATATCTAATTACAATAAACACCAGAGTTTCAGTCACAGGACAAATAAAAATAACAGATTCACACAGATACAGAAAAGCAATACTTAACCTCACTGTATTTCCTGACTGTCTAAAGAATAACTGTCCCCTAGCTAACTTAATTAATACAGCAAGGCAAGATAAGATGCTGAGATGCTTACTTCCACAAGGCAAAGTGATGAGCTTCTAACTAAACTGAATTGAACTGGACTAACTCAATTGTGTTAACTGTTGTAGATCTTTATATCAGGTTCCAAAGAAAACCAAATAAAACAAACTGCTATGAGAGTCCCATCCTCTCAGTGCTGGTTATAGAATAACATCACATTTGATCATCTGACTGTGGTACAATACACACTCAGAGCTTTGCTAAGATCTGTTGCAGCATTTGAAAGCTACAGAACAATTTCAAAAACTTCTACTTTTCCTTCCAGAATTCTTTGTTTAAACATAAACATTTAATCAGTTATAATAACACTGTTGATACATTTCTAACACAAGCAGCTGTACAAATCAGTGTGATAGTCAAATGGCACAAAATTGTTTACAAAACTCCAGCTATCTATGCTGGCATACATTACACATGCACTGCCCTACTCTCCCTGGCACAGATGGCAATACCTCACATCATCACAACACATACATCAAATTACTAGCAAACAAAAATGGGAGGACACAAGCTGCCATCCAGCACATACCTTAGCTTCTCTTCCTTATGGAGTATGTTTGAGGTTAAGAAGACTGTGTAACAATGATGAAGATTTTTACAGGGAAATAAACATTATGTGCAATATGTTTACTTCCAGATGGTTTAATGGGCAAGTAATACAGACAGCCATAGATAAGGTAATAAATGATTGTTCTGTTAATGGTGTATGGAATAATAAACCATGTTGGAAAACAAGGCATACAAATGATAAATGAATTATTTATTTTGTTTCTACTTATGGTGCCTTTAGTACTATCTTGATTAAGTTGGTGAAGTATTATTGGGGATATTTATTGAAATCTGCAGATTTGGCAAAGTTAATTTCCCCATATTTAGGTATTTCATGTAGGAGGGGAAGAAATTTAAAGGATATTCTAGTACATAATAAGTTTAAATTCCCTATTTGTGCTAAGAATGTCAAAGAAATAAATGTAAAAGGTACTGTATCTTGTGGCCACTCTAATATATGTCATTATTTAGTTAGAACTTTTGGTCATATAAATGGATACGCATACTTTGCTAGTGAAATGTATAGTTGTGAAACTGAAGGCGTAATATATGTCCTAAAATGCCCTTGTGGTCTTGTATATATACAGGAGAAAGTAAAAGGAAGTTTAAAACAAGAATTCAGGAACATATTAGGAATATTGTTAAAAAGAAAGAAGATAGTCCTGTGCAGAAACATTTTATACAATTTCATGAGTCTAATCCTGAAGGTTTACAAGCCATGATTTTGGAAAAAGTGCCAGTAGGTTTTTATTCAGAGCAATTATATACGAAAAAATGTTATATAAAGAGAGTATTTTTATCTTGAAATATGATACCTTGTCTCCTCGGGGTCTTAATTTAGAATGTAATTGGAGGCTATTAATTTAATGTTTATTGGATGATTAATTGATTGTTAAGTGTATTTCATTTGGATGTGTTTTTTAATGATTTGTACTCCTTGAAGGCTTTTGCCGAAGCGCCTGAGGTTGATTAAAGTGCAGTTTTGGTTCCTGCTTGTCGTTATTTTAGTTTACGTATATCCAATTAGTCATCAGCAGTGCAGGTGTTGACCATGTCACATCACAGATGAGAAAATGCAGGTCAAGCAATGATACATATCTCCAGAGGACATAAAAAACCTACAACCATGCATGTGAAAGGCAAACAACCAAGGACAATGCCAAGCACTAGTACTGCAGAAGATCAGGCAAGGCTGGTACATACACAAGCAGGTGTACACAACAAAATGTGTATATGTAACATACATACGTCATATTAAAGGCAACAAACAGGTGTACATGTGGATGTATGTATGTATGTATGTGTGTCAGTGGCAAGAATGGAATGTACATGACGTCAAGGTCAATACACATACATACATACACCAATGACACGTAATAACATGTTAAAAAATCTAACAGAGCAGAATATTGAATACAGGAGGTTGTGCACATGGATGTGAAGAAATACAGTGGGTAACACACAAGTAGGATAAGAACAAGGATGTATTGCAAGCATTAGCCAGCAGCTTGTGTGCACATATCACTTGTAAAATGCCCATGCATTTGGCACATGTTCGCCATCTATAATTAATTACGGACAATAGTTTTTGACAAAGTCAAACATACCTGCAATAACCACTAGGGACATATTAAAGTGGTAGGGAGGTGGACAACCTGGGACCACATCACTGTAAAACAGGACACGGTAAGGTGACACAATGCAAATGCATGTGTAAAGCACACACGGTGCTGTAGAGGGCACACAAACATCCATTTAAAAAAATGGAAAATGTATGTCAAATGGACAGATGGACTGCTGATGTCTACAAAACTGGGCATGTATAAAACACATGCACATAGTAATGTGCATTCATGTCACATCAACATGCATAGGTAAGCAAGTTAAAAACTTCAGTCATATACACATATAGTGTCATGTAAATGTCAAATAAAGAAATGCATGTGTATGTCAACCACATTGCTCATTCTGAAGCAGAGGACACCTGCGTGAGCATCACTACAGCACATCTGCAGTACATCACTGAGTGCTAACTTGTCAAAGCTACATATCTGTGTCAGTATGCATCTGTGTGCACACATACATACAATCATTATGTATACACAATCACATACACATATACTGTCATGCAAATGTCAAATAAAGAAATGCATGTGCATGTCAAACACACTGCTCATTACGAGGCAGAGGACACCTGTGTGAGCATCACTACAGCACATTTCAGTACATCACTGAGTGCTGACTTGTCAAAGCTACATATCTGTATCAGTATGCATCTGACTATGTGCACACATACGTACAATCATTATGTGTACAACTATTTATGAAAGGTGTATACCAATGTCACTACATCATGGGTGAGGAAATTCTACATACAACAAATATGTTGTAATGTGTTGTGAAGGAATGTGTAATGTGTAACATTATGTACAGATGAATTGTTATCTTGCTCCTTGATACAGTCAGATAAGGAGGACTGCACATACACAGGACATACATGTATCGGATCCAAAATGGCATCAGTATTGCCAAACCATGACACAAAACCATATCATAAGAGAGGGACTTCATGACAACTGTCATCAAAACAATGTAGAATGACATATCTATCTGTTGCACATACCTGATATGGCAAAACAGATATCCAAGACATATGACGATATTAGTGTTGATTTATGGGCAACCTATGCTATCTGTCAGTCATCCCAGTAAGACAAATATTTACAGGCTGCCTGTTGCAACACTAACAACAGATTAACTGCCACAATACATGGACAGTTGAATTTGTACAGAGAGTGTAATGTTTTAATGTGTGCCATTAACACATTTAAACCACAGTAAATGTAACACTATAATAACACATAAGCATGACAGATACATCGTATGCATGCACAAGAGTGCATATAAAGTACAATTAATTACATGTCAATCACCATTTTAGCAGCAAAAGACAAGTGGAGCACACAGACAATACTTACCAACTGGAGGGACCAGGCTGATGTGGATCAGAATCTTGAATGATTTCATGAGCTATCATCCTGAATGAATCCCACATAGCCCGTGCCATCTCATCGAGAAGGTCCCCATCATGTCACTCACATGTTTGGAACAAATTGATAATGATCTCCCTGATCTCCTCCTGAAAATAATCTGTCTTGCCCACGAGTAAGTCTACTCTGGGGTGCAGGCAGGATGGCTTGAGCAGGGGTAGGTCCAGGCTCCTTGTCATCATTGTTATTGTCACCATCTTTTTCAGATGATTTGAGCATTGGCCTCACATGTGGACATTGCCTTCAGATTGATCAATGCCCTCGGTTATGGTGCTCTGTAAAGCTTAATTACAAAACACAACAAAAAAGAAAACAATGTCTATCATGCAGAACAATCCCATGAAAAAAAGCACAACACAATAGTGTTATGATGACAGTTTACACAGAGACTGAGATACAGTCGTTATGGACAGAGTTATCCATGGCCCAATATGTCATACTCATAAAAAGCACAACAGTATTCTTTCCTGGTTAATTCTAAATACCTAGACACACACATACACACACACACACACACACACACACACACACACACACACACACACACACACACGTACACACATGTGTCATTAGCATTGTAAAAAAGTATAAATGGTCAACAAACATATTTTACTGTCTGCATTCAATGATGTGTATGAGCAGACGCAACATGCCATTATATAAATGATGAGCAAGATATCGGAGACTATTGTGGACAGTAGGCACAACATATGACAACCTTCTGAGACAGGCAACATGATATTTGTCTGAACACACATCAATATGAGTGCAACACTAAAAACAATGTGATATGTTCAATCAAAACAACTGTGTCATATCAGAATGTAATATATCTGTTAGTAGTAGTATTGCATGTGTACAACTGTATGTATTCTTTTCTAAAACAATCAGTAGTTAGAAGACTTACAAATGAAATATTTTGGAAAATGATTGCCGATTATGACCTGCTGGTATCAAATGGGTACTTTCTCAAGTGTCAGTCAACCTAGGCTACAGCAGTGTTTTTTCAAAAAAAAATGTTTGTAGACAGAAACAATACCAAAGTTGACCTGCAGGGTGTGCCGTTATGAACTTCTGCTATCAAAAGGGTACCTGCTCAAGTGTCGGTCAATCTAGACTATAGCAGTGTTTTTACAAACACACACACACATATATATTGTGTGAGGCAGGTGCAATACCAAAGTTGAACTGAAGGCTATACCACACAATGTACAAACAGCTGTACCACCACCACTGTCACGGCAGATGCCCATTTACTCTGTGAAGAGGCAGACTATGCACAACAGATCAAACAGAAACACAGATAAACATGCAACTGTCCAAAATATACATCATAAGCAATAACCACAACACTTCACTTGTATATGTACCATTCATCTTATACCGAGTGTCAGATACACATAACAAACTGCCCTTTATGTTGTGGATGTATTTCTAAAAAATGTATGCCGACAAAATGGATCAAAAATACAAAGTTCATCTACACTACAAGTTTTATACACAGTTATAAGGATAGCTGCAGTTTGCTGATTTCACTTACCTTGCTGATGCATGATGGGTATTCTTGCATTCTCATCAATAAACATATATTTTTGAAAATTAAAAAAAAAGTGTAAGAAACTTCTCTGTGTGGAAGATTTTCAATCCATATGTATCTAGTTCTTCTTCTTCTTTCGGCTTTTCCTGGTTAGGGGTCGCCACAGCGGATCACCTTGTCCGCTCATGATTGGCAGTGGAGTTTTACGGTGTCGAGTTGCCAGCCCGGCGCCCAACCTTTCACAGAAGGCACACACGCACACCTAGGGCCAATTTAGAGTGTCCAATCCACCTACAGCATGTCTTTGGGATGTGGGAGGAAACAATCCATATGTATCTAGTTAATCATTGTATATTAATCAGATCAGATAATGGTAGAAGAAGTAGCAAACTTAAACTAGTCTGAAGTAAAAAAAAAATAATAAAAAAATATATAATTTGAAATCTTATACAGAATTACAGAATTACTAAGGACGACTTTAAGTTCGCAACTCCTAGTACCATTATCTGATCTGATTAATATACAGTGATCAACTAGATATATATGGATTGAAAATCTTCCACACAGAGAAATTTCTTAACACTGTTCATAGGTTCATAGGTGTGTACTAGGCTAATATCCCTGGAGCCTTTACAAGCCTAGCCCATAGAAGTGCCCTGGCATCATGCCGCCTGAAGTTGGCTCCCAGTGCCGCTATCAAGTAGAGCCACTGGAATGATCCCTGGGGTGAACTTTAGATTTCCCATCCACTCATCAAGATTTCTCTTTGAATAGGGATAGCGAAGTTCTCTGCTTGATATGTATGCAAAGTCTATTCCAGAGCATGGGCAGTGTCTGGGTGTGGAACCTGTCTCTCCAGCATATTCTGTTGATTGTGGTAATGAGGTTGAGGTCTCTGGAGCATGTGGTGTGGAGAGATTGGGATTTCTTTAGATGTAGCATTTCTAACAGAGCTGAGTCAGACATGGCTTTGTAAGTCAAGCAAAGATTGCCTCTAAGTCGGCGATATGAGACAGAATATAGCTGGAGTCTTTTGAATCTGTCCATGTAGGACATGTGCTTAATGCCTAGGATTATCTTCATGATGTACTTTTGTAGCCTCTCCAGCTGTTGCAGGTGTCTAGTGAGGAACATGCCAAATGGGGCATTATACTTAATGATTGGTCTAATGAGGGAAGAGTAGAGAGAGACGATGACCTCTTCCTTCCTGGATGCAAAACCCTTGGTAATGACATGTGCCACATAGAAGGACTTTCTGATCAAAGTGGCAATGTGGTGGTCAAATGAGAGGTGGCTGTCAAGCCATAGTCCCCAGATCTCTTATAATGCCTTCAGTGTTCAGTTGGCTCCCATTAATGTGGTAATTGGTGGCAACTGAGTTTTTACCAAAGTGGATGATACATTTTTTGGCATTAAGCTTAAGGCCATGGTTTCGACACCAGTCATTGGTCTCAGTGAGGCCTTTCTATAGGATGTCTGCATCACTTGGGTAGTTAATAATGACTCCCAGCTTGCAGTCGTCTGTGAACTTGGTCAGCCAGAGTCTCTTTGTGCTGGCTTGGACTTCTGAGAAGTAGTTGCCAAACAGGAGAGCACCCAGGACCGATTCCTGTGGGACTCCACTTGTGACTGGTCAGCAGTCTGAGTTGGAGTCTACTACGTCTACAATGTGTGTTTATCTGTGAGCCAATTTGCAACCCACCTAATGATATAAGGGTTGATGCCTAGTGTGGTGAGTTTATCAATAATTCCCAAGTGAGGAATGATATCAAAGGCCTTGGCCAGATTGAGGTAGGCTGTATGCACTGCCTTACCTTCATCCACAGCCTTGGTGACTGACTCAAAGAAGTCAACCAGGTTGAGCAGGCATGATATTCCTTTCACAAAGCCAAATTGCGTGGGGTCTAGAGTTTGGAGATTTCCTATATCTTTGTAAATCAGGTCCATGATGAAGCACTCCATAGCTTTACATATCAGACTCATCAGGCTAATGGGGTGATAATTCCCAGGGTCTGTAGCTGCTCCCCTTTTATGGAGATGGATGATTGTAACAGTGCACCATTCAGTAGGGACAAAGCCTGAGGTGAGGCTGTGACTGAACAGGGCACACAGATGTGGTGTCAGTTCTCTTTGTAGTCCATGTAGAACACAGCCAGGGATATTATCAGGTCCCATGGAAGCTGCATTCTTAGCCTTGGACAATGTAGCTTTAACTTGTGCTGAAGTAATGCTGGGTGCCTGGCATTATTCCAGTATTGTGATTGGTCCTTTAGGGGGGGGAGAGAGGGGTAAAGTTGTCAATGAATCTGCTGGCCAGTATGTTGGCAATATCTGTTGGCTCAGTATAGGAAGTACCATTGTGCAGTAACTCCGAGCAAATCTGTCTATTGCCGTGGAGGATCCTTATTATAGCTACAGAAGGCTTTGTGATTGTTTTTAGTGTCTGCTGCAATTCTGCCTTCATAGCTGGCTTTAGAGTATTTGATGAGGGATCTCAACTTTTTGTTGAGGCTAATAAGGGAGTTTTTCCAGTCTCAGGACTTCACCTTTTTCTGCAGCAGTTTCTTCTTTCTGTTGTAGAGTTTATTAATGGCAGAGGACCACCAGATTGGCTTCCTTTTTTTGGAGGAGAGTGTCTTGGTTCTGTTGGGTATGGCTAGTTCTATGCAGTTATGTACATGTCTGTACAGTGCATTGGTGTATGATTTGGCAGTCATGCAGCTATTTTCCATTGACATGGGTGCCATGAATTAGCCACCTCTGTTTTTAGGAGCCCAAAGTCAGCTTTGGAGAAGTTTTTTAAGGTGGATACCTTTGAGGGTGTGCGTGGGTGAGATGTAGATTTCCATGGTGATTAGTTTACAGTTGGATCTGATGAGGGAGGGATTGACTACTGGTGTAAAGCAATGGTCACCCATGTTAGTAATAACCAGGTCAAGGATGTTGCTTCGTCTAGTGGGGGTCAGAATGAGTTTGTCCAGGGTATTGGAATTGACGAATTTCAGGAAGCGTTGGATCAGTGTATTGGTGCTTGAGTAGTTCTCCCAGTTGATGGAGGGGTAGTTGAAGTCTTCTAGTATGAGAGTGTTGGGTTGGACCTTGATAGAGTCCAGGGTTCTTAGGAATGTGGAGTTAGAGTCTAGGGACATGGACCTATAGCAGGCTATGACCTGGATCGCCATCTTACCCAATGTTAATTGTACCTGAAGTATCTCAGATGCATTATGCTGGGCTACTAGTCTGGAGATGTGCATATCCTTTATGAATATGGAGACACCACCATGTCTGGAGTTATGGTCCATGTTTTGGGGCTGAAAGGTGTGGAATGAGTTATAGCCTGGTAGCACAGGGATGATTTCTGCCATTTTAAACCAGGTCTCCGTTACAGCACAAATGTCGTCGTTCTCCATTTTGAGGAGTGCTTCGAGCAAGTGCATCTTGAGATTTAGACTTCTAGCATTGAGCAGTATGACCCTCAGACTGCATTTAGTTATAGCTGTTATGGTGATAATTTGGTCTTCGGAACACCACCTAAAAAGGCACTATAAGGGTTGCCAGAGCCTTAGCCAGTACCTGGAAACCCAGGGGTGACAGATGCAGGCCATCTAAGGCAAAGCATCGAGGTCTGTCAATCATGCCATCCCAAGCAGACAGATACTGGATCCCCTTAGAATGATGCCAGAAACTTAGCCAATTGTTACAGTCAATAATTTTTTGTTTGTACTGTGGTATCATTCTGGGTGATGGTAGGATACTGCTCAGGGCTAGGATCATACTTGCCTGGGCCACATAATCCGAGAGTGCCACCATGTCTCTTTTCATGTAGTCCAGGGAGGTGCATCTCAGGTCATTCACATCCACATGAACAATGGCAGAGTCATACTTGTACTTGTTGTGGAGTGAACTGAGTGCATGTATTGTGTCGATTTCTGGCACCTGATAGACAGCTGACTGTTACCTTCTCCTTATTCAACCTAGTGAGTGGGACATCTGTGTGCCTCACTCTTGAGTCACG
The DNA here is from genome assembly GCF_019279795.1 of Protopterus annectens. NCBI lineage: Eukaryota > Metazoa > Chordata > Ceratodontiformes > Protopteridae > Protopterus > Protopterus annectens. Next base: position 514,609,618 of record NC_056746.1, on the reverse strand, counting down.
TATGATTAGTGTATTGGGCAAGGTGTTTAGCCTTAGGGGCTTAGGTTGAGGGGCACATTGTGGAGATGAGCCATGTGTCCTGTGGTTTGTGCTGTGTTGTGATGGCCGAATGCATTTCTGTCTTGGAGGTCTCTGCTGTTTGGGTAAATGTCTATTGAGAGCCTCTGTGAAGGTGGGTGTGTGATTTGTGCTTTTATGTGAGAGATGTGATGGTGGGTGTTCTGGAGGGCTATGTGTTCCATGTGGTGTGGTGCAGGTATTGACCTTCTCTTGACCAGCTAGTCCGATCTTGGCTGGAGAGTGTGTAGCGTCCAATTTGGTGATATAAGTACATCTCTCACAAGTCTGAGTGTTGCGAGGTAAGAAGAGAGGGTTGTCTGTGTACATGAGGCAGTTGCTACACTGCCTCAGAATGCCCAAGTGCACCAGTTAACAGGAGAAAGCACAGGGAACTGCCCTTTAATCATGCCAGGAAGGTTGGTCATAACTACTAAATACTGGAACTATTTCTGTGAAGAACAACTAGTGCTGATGGCACATAGGTGTGTTACAATTATTGCTACAAAAACCTGTTGAAGTGCAAAGCACTTAAGCCATTTGAAGTGCAAGAGAGAAAGAACTAACAAGATTCAAGGGAAAAACTGAAGAGCAGACTTTCTGGCACCAGTAACAGTTTACCTCAGCTCGGCACCACTAGGCAGAGCTTAAACAAATGTAAACCCACACAAATGCGGGCTTTTAAACCAGAAAGTTGAAAGGGATGGAAAAACTGCCCAAACAACCAATACACTTTAATTTTGGCCCAGAAACCACTCTTCTTGTAGTATATAGGCTACATAGTTCTTACCACTCCCACTGATAAGCTAGAAGGCTTCCCTCCAACACAGAAAGGTTTGGGGGGCTCAGAAGCTTAAAAACAGTCCTGGATACAGCAAATCTGAATCTGGACTAGACTAGTTACAGGAAAGGCAGGAAACAAGCTTAGAACTTTATTTGTTTTGTTTTGCTTTACAAAAAAGCAGCTAAAACAGCAGTAAGAACAATTCAAATGCAGTGCAAGCTAGCACACTTGGGTGTGTAGCAATAGTAAAGCAAATACAGTTTAAATAAATGCATTGTTTTGTTTTTGGACCCACTATACTTGTTTAGTGGGTTGTTTGAGACTTCGGGGATACCACAGAGATTACTGGTATTTTATTTTTGAAAATTACAGGCATGAAAACAATGGAATATGCATCTTTGTTTATAATAAACATCAACATTAAAGTAAAGGTACACTACATGTTAAATCCATATTTGCCAAAGGAAATAAAAAAAGCAAAAAATGGTAATCCAGAACCACGAGCTGTGTAAAACAGTTGAAAACTCACTTTAATTGCAAGTAGAAACTTTCACATAAAATGCTTCATCAGGCAAAACAGTATAAGATGTAAAGACACCATCTTATATAATCAAGAAAATGCACATGACTTAAACAATTAATTAAACAATAACTTAACTGAAAGCATCCAATAAATTTAAAGAACCATTCACTTGACTTTATTATGCTCTCTTTTAAAACTAGTCTGATGCTAAAAGCTTCATAAGACCTGGATAGTAATATCTAGCTTGTGTGAACAGAATCATAATTGTTGCTGTACATTATGCACACACACAGAGGTATTTGTGAGGACCATTATTCCTTAAAACCGCCCATCACTGGTTAAAGACATACTGCTTCCATGCCCTTCATTGCAACTGTTAGTGGGCCTATTGCAGTCCCTTAAAATTACAGTCTGAGTCTGTTACACAATCGACTTTAGTATTTCATGACAAAGCAGTGCTTCACAGCTTGTAAACAGAATACAATATTGACCTAATAAATTCCTCAGACATATAACAGTATTTATCAATATGTACAGGTCATCATAGTGGCTATATGAAATTATGTATTTTAATGTTGTGAAACATATGTACAACTTCAAAATTCATGTTAACAGAATGTTATGGATTACAGATACGTATATCAGTAGTAATTCGATGAATAACTGAGTTATTCGCAACAACTCTCAAATTATAAATTAATATTTTTTGGCTTTTCCTGGTTAGGGGTTGCCACAGCGGAACTCTGGTCTGCTCATGATTGGCAGTGGATTTTTATGGTGCCGAGTTGTCAGCCCGATGCCCACCATTCAACAAAGGCATGCCCATTCACGCTCGCACCTACCCGCATGTCTTTAACGTCACTCGACTGCGGAGAGGACATGCAGACTCCACACAGAAGGCGTTCCAGCTGAGAATCGAATGGGAGAACCTCTTGCTTTGAGGCAACAATGCTAACCACTGCTCTACCGCGGCTATAATATCAATAAGTGAAAATACTTTGCAAAATTAATGCTATGGGTATATGACATCATTGTAACAGTTGAAGATATATGTGTCCCCCTTTCAAGACTTGAACACAGAGCACACAAAATATAGACATGCTGGTCTGTACCCTTGTACGCTGAGCTAATGCTTAGCACATACTAGCCATAAGCAAATAGGTACTGTTCTTTAAACACTGTTGTTCTACAACTGATGTTGTTAGGCCATTATGGATTATGGCATTATTCCTAGAAAACTTAGACCACTGTGTTAGTACCATGTACAACATAAAAGGTAATATAAACTATTGCAATATGATTCTTGAAAAAGTGTCATGGATGAAGTTAACCAAGGTAAGATGTTTCTTACAGGTTTTGAACCCACATGTAGACATGCTATCCAGATGGTTTACAGGCCAAGCTAAGTTGTACTAGACTTTCATTGCAGACAACAGCTACTGTAGCTGTTTATTAGAAATCCTGTGACGAACATCAGAATAAGGAAAATGCATACAATGTTTACACTTCTCATAGTGAGGACATAACAGCTATCAACACATACATAACCAAATATATTTAAACAATGTTACAGACATCAATTTGTACATTAAATAAACATGTCTGTGTACTTGTGTAGGAAGAATGATGTTAAGTAAGTTATATACTTGTATGTCTTCTACCTTGTAATAGTCTGATGGGTGATAGAGTGAGTCTATAATGGAAAACTACAAAATGCGCAGTTATCCGTGGCCTAGGAGCTATAGCCATCACTGATGCATGAGGACAGTGGCTATGTGAAATTATTTAGTTAGATGTAGCAAAAAATATGAACATCTTCAAAGGACATAGTTATGGTTATTAGTCAATAAAATAACAGCATGGAAGTCAAAACCACAGTCAAGAGAGCAGTAATTACTAAGCCCACTAAATTATCCACACAAGCTAACTCCCATAGCAGCTAAAACATGGTTACAAAAACATCTATATGGTATATTTAAGGGTCAAATAGTAGGACTATAACAGAAAACTATGAAATGTGCAGTCATACATGGCCTAGGCATCAGTGATACACAAGGAAAATGGCTACGTGAAATTATGTATTTAAATGTTGCAAAACATATGTACAGCTTCAAAGGCCGTAGTTGCTGTCATTAATTAATTATTAGATAAAATAGCAACATGGGTATCAAACCCACAGTCAAGAGGGCATTGAGTACAAAGTCCAATAAATTATCCCCACAAGCTAATTCAAACAGCAGCTAAAGCATGTTTATAACAAAATGTATATGATATGTATGGGTCAAATAAATATCTATAAAAATCTGTCGGAATATGTAGAATATTGGCACTTATGTAGAATATTGGTACTTACTGTAGGTATCTACGGGCTGCTTCCGCACCTTGCTGACCCTCCTTTGTTTCAGTTGCATCACTCTGCTACAGGTAATCATAGTAGTAACAAACCTGCAGTCCAGAGCGGAAGATCCCTGTCATCTATCGGTGTTTCCTCACGATCCGGTTCCACATGTCGACCAGAGCAAAGTTCCTGGGACTGGCTGTCATCCTCTGCTTCAATCCAGTGTAGACCTGGGACATGTCATAGCCTCCTCAAAGTCACCATCACAATTTGCGAGACTTTCAAATCTAAAAAACGGGAGCACAGAGAAATGCTCACTGAGGTGCCACTCAGTTTGCACTTAGCAATGATGTGATCAGTAAGTGTATCAAAATCAATATTTGAAAGTGGCACTGATGTCATGTTTTAAGATTTTTGGAATATAATGGGCACGTACTACACATGGTACCATTTATTGATACTTACTGGGTGTTTACGTGGGACACCTGATATTTTTTAGTGTAGAATGGTGTTTTGTGCCGATGCGCTTGAATGGGGTTCAATAAACTTGAATTTTAATTTACCTTATGTATGGTGCAAATGATACTGAAAGCTGTGTATGCACAAGGTGTACTTTGATTCTCCGAGGCTGGGTGGGAGGTACGTTGGCAATTGGTGGAATTTCTGTAGTGGTAATTAGTATATCTGTTAAAGTAAATAATTTCCAAAGTACATGTTTAAAGTCATATTTAATCCATATGTTAAGTTTTACAGAAATTGTCATAATTTCATAGAGTGATGTTGTCTTAAATTGTATGCATAATGGTGTTGCTCTTATAAATTGTTTAGTTCAGTCCCAAATAAAGTTATATAGACAGACTTCCAATACAAATGATAATATTCTATGGAGGAGGATTTTTGGATCATCTGCAATTTTTACTAGTAATTCCTTGCACTCTGTGGTCTGCCTACAGAAAGTTACGGATTGTGACATGATCCTTATCTACTATGTGATGCTGATGTTATGGATATTTATTAAATCATGACTCCTGACACAGTGTTAGAGCATATTCTTATGCTGTTACAGATAGTTTTCAGTGATGCTTCGTAACACAGGTTTAGCAATATTGTGTCAATTTATTATGGATCTGTACTACCTATGGATCCAAAGGTAGGTGGCTGCTTTCCATAAGTCGTTTAATTGTTAAGTAATTTAGTATTGGAACATGAACTGCCCACAGACTGTGGTGGTATGCTACTGTTGTATTTGGATATATTCAACATATATGTAATGTCTGGGGTTCTAATTCCAGTCACGAAGTGCACAGATATTACAAGTTATGTTGTTTTTACAAATGTTGTATGACACCATTATTGATGCTTTTCACATATCATGTCAGTATTTTTCACAGATAGTCTTATTTGCATTGCACATGAATGCATACTGTTTATTTTGGCTTATGCTGTTCATTGACTCAGATGCATAAATACGCCCATCCATGAGTCTTATCATATCTGCATCAATTTTATCCAGATGATCCACCATCCTAAGGGTGACAACTTTCCCCTCAGCAAATTGACATCATCATTGATGCTATCCGCCAACATGGAAGGAGACTCCTAAGCTGCTCAGGGGATACTGTTTGGAGAAATAAAATGTGCATGGACCTTACAAACATGATCAGTGCTGTTGGAAGCCACAGCCACTTCCCTGAGATATGTAGATGTTACTGCTTGGACACAATTCTCCATGTAGCCAGCAGTCACACATTATAAGAGATCGAGGGATGCCACAGGTGGTGGGCCATCACTGAGCCCCCTCGATGACATCACCGTTTTTTTTGGCCTCACTGCATAGAGCAAGAAGTGTGTAACGAATCCCTGGTGGTGGGATTGAAGCAGGTGTTCCAGGATGGACATGCATGTATGCATGTTTAGTACAGGGATGAGTATTTTGACAATCACTGCATATTGCTTAAGCATACACATTCATGTATCCCTGTGTTTCATGTACAGCAGCAGAGTTGAACCATGAACAAAATTCCACACAAAATAAGGATGATTAATGTATGTATAATTGCATGCATTTGGTAGGTCTGAGTTACAGACAGGTCACTATACACTATGGTTGTAATGTTTATTGCATTAATATTCACAGGTCCATCTACTTCAGGCCGCGGTTGTAATGTTTATTGCATTAATATTCACAGGTCCATCTACTTCAGGCCGCGGTTGTAATGTTTATTGCATTAATATTCACAGGTCCATCTACTTCGGGCCTACAGCTTTAAACAGCAGATGAATGTCTCTGTACTATTGCTGAGTGCACTAACTTGTTGGTGCCCACACCTCATGTAATGGTACTGCTGTTTACTGTTACATTATTTATTTATGTATTTATTTGTTTGCTTTTGTTAACCAGGAAAGTCCACTGGGCTGGTGTGAGTCCATTTTCAGTGGAAGCCCAGGGAGAAAAGTTCCAAAAACATTGCATATAATAAAGAATTTGTTTAGAAAGTTGATAACAGTATTTAACAATATACAAGACTAACGACATAAGAGTCAGAAGTAACACAGTAACATGGACAATGTATGGCTATATTTTATGGAAGACTTGGATGCTTAGCAAGGTATTCAATATAATATACAGATTATGATAATCTACACACCATGTGAGGCAGGATGAGGCACACTGTGCTGTGATTAAGGGTGAGTACTCAATAGGGAGAGTGAAGAAGAGTGTGGTTATCTGAGAGATGAGTCAAGTCAAGAATCAGGTTACTGAGGAATTGGGGATAGTGCAAGGGCATAACCATTGAGAGGAGAGATGTTGGTGGAGTGATTTTTTTGAGTGATGGGGCATTATTTATAGTCTGGAGAGAAGGTGGAAGGGCATTCCAGAGTTTAGCTACAGTGAAAGAGTAAAGGTGTTGGCCTGCAGGGAGTTTAGGTCTCTTAACTCGGATAACTGATTGCTTTTCAGATCTTAGAGGTCGGTTTGGTTGACAAAGAGTCAGAAGTGAAGCAAGGGCTTGACATTTGGAGGAATTATAGATGAATTTGTGTGCTGTAGATAGTTGTATGTATGTGAGGTGTTGTGGGAGTTCTAGTCAGTTCAGGGATTGTAATGGTTGACGGTGATGGGAAGAATGTTTTGCTCTGGTCACAAATTTAGCAATTTTGTTATAGCAGCTCTCCATTTTTAGTTTTTAATGAAGATTGGATGTATATTAGAATGGGGGCACCATACAGGAGGGAAGGTAGGAGAAAAGTTTGGGCGAGTGTTTTTCTAGGAGTAGTTTAAAAAGTGTTTATGTCGGTAGAGGGTACCAAGCTTTTGGTGTGTTTTTTTTGATGGTGTAGTGGATGTGTTGGTCAAAGGTTAAGTTGTCATCTAAGGTTATGCCAAGTAACTTGGTATGGGAAACTACCTCTAAGACAGTCTTGTTGGAGGAGAAAATGATGAATTCAACTGTATTAATAGTGATAGTTTTTTTTGGGTGTAAAGAGCAAGAGTTTGGTTTTATTTGGGTTGAGGGCGAGGTGATTATTTGTCATCCAGGTTTCGGTAATGGAGAAAGCATTCTGGGTGATGGTCAGAAGTTCAGTTTCAGAGTTACCATAGCAGATAATAGTAGAATTGTCTGCGTATTGAACTACAGATCCATGAGTGAGAGCGGAGTGAAAGTCTTTAAAATGAAAATACTGAACAGGAGGGAGCCTAAGATGGATCCTTGAGGAACTCCGGTGGAAGTAATGAGAAAAGGAGAGTAGTAGTGTAACCATTTGGTAGATTGTTGTCTGTTTGTAAGGTAACTGGTAAACCAGTTAAGAATGGGAGTGGACAAGCCTAGGTGTGAGAGCTTGGAAAGAAGGAGAGGATGGGAGATGGTGTCGAAAGCCTGAGAGAGATCAAGAAAGAGTGTGGAGACAAGTTTACCATCATTGTGGTTAACACTGTTTAGGAAGGTTAGGAGAGCAGTTGTAGTACTATGGCCAGGGCAGAAGCCTTGCTGAGTTGTGGAAAGTAGTTGATTTTGGGAAGTGGGTTTTTTGTTGTTTCCATATCCTTGAACACCACAGGTACATCCAGTGGAGGGGCAAGCCACTCATTATTAAGTGAAGAAAGACCAGGTATGTTACAGTGACATTGTCAGAGCTTTCAACAGTGTTTAGTACATGTGACAACTGAAACCTTTATCAATATTTGTCATTACAGGCCCTTCTGGTTTACAGTTGCAACGTGCATCACGTGAGTATTTGCAGCCTATATTACTGCATTGTATATGTGATGTCAGTATTAGTTTTGAGAACTAAATGACTGTGCTGCCTTTCTGTTTACTTTGCCACTGTAGGATCCACAATACAAACAATGGCAGCAGGAGTCCTCTAGTGCACATATTAGTGGTATGTTTATGTCACGCATTCAGTCTTTTTTAATTGCATTTACCTGGTGCATGCTGTAAATGAGGTGATCCATAATGTCTTTTTTTTCCATACACTAGTTGAAGTTCAGCACAGTGGAACAACATCCCATAAGTGTTTGCCAGGTGTGTTGCTATGTTTTGCATCATATATGTAATCTATGTTGACCATGTTAACAGATTATATATTTACGGTATGTACAATCTGTGAAACATACATTCATTAGACTGCAAGTAAAATCAGTGTTATTTGTGACATTGCAGTAAAATATATATGCCAATTGTATTTTACATTCCTCATGTGATGTAAGCACATTGTCCTGATCTGTGTCTTCGTATCTTGTAGCACATCAACTTCCTTTATCATCCAGCAGCGAAATGAGCTAATTAAGAGAAGGGTTGGCATAATGATTAAGGTCTTTGCCTCGTATATGCAACATGCAGGGTTTGATTCTGACACCAGGCTATTAGTTAGTCTTATAATAGTCTGCAGAGTAGCTGTCTATATCCAGTGTTCATGATGTCTCTCAGCATGTTAGTATGGTCCGCTGGTACAGAGGATATTGATTTTTTTGGAGAGTCCCTTCATGTAGGCACCATGGATGTTGCACCAGATGCATCCGCAGACGTGGAGGCCCAATTGTCTACAGATTCAGAGGATGATGACATAGTGGATGTTTAACAGGGTGAGACTGTTGATCAACACATCACAGATGGCAGCACTGCTGCTGGCAGACCCACACAACAACCAGACACAGGTTATCACCATAAACTTAGGGCAGCAGATATTGGATATGGCCAAGTGTCAGAAAGTGTCTGCCTCCTGCTGCAGGCAAATGAATGAGTACAGCTACTCCATCGTTCGGATGACATTGTCAATGGAAAACCTGCCCTCTATGGTAATGCAGCAGTGTCTTACTACTAACAAGATTCTGTGCTCCATGACTGTACACAGAAGATTGTAGAATACAAATACCAAAGAATGCCAAAACCACCATGAGGGCTTCTAGACAAAACTTTAAATGGCAAGATAATAACAAGATAAGTGCTTCCATCTCAAATATATCAAGACTTCTTCAGACGAGCAGTCAAATAAAATGACTCCATTTAAATAGCCCACCTAAAGTCACATAATACAAAAATACTCTTCATAAGCTGGATTTAAAGAGACAAGTCCATGACCCAGAACTCTAATGTTTTGATGACAAAAAACGTTTTCATAGTGCTCATAAAATCATAATTAAAAAGCTGTGTACCAAAATGCTAAAATATGATTGTATATAAAAATCAGCATACTAGTCATTTAATTTGTTATATAAAACTGTAAAATTTAATGTAACTAATACATTTTTATCTAGATAATGGTTTTAGTTTCAAAAGACAGGTAATGGTGGTATGTCCATTCAAACCTGGCCAGCTGCTTGCATTTAAATATAATCGCCAATACAATTCCCTTTTCTAAAGCAATAATGGCCAGGGTCCTCCACTAGTGTTACAGACAACCTTTTCCAAAATTACAAACTTAAATTCATGCCCAGGATACTCCTGTAAATGTTTATATAGAGTGTTTGTTTTTCTTTTTTTAATTTCACATACAGGAAAAGCCAAAAGATGATGATGATGAAATTCATTCCTCTAACATACGCTGTTTTGCCAATATAGAATCTTGGACATGATTGACAAAGTGCTATGTATACTACCCCTTTACTTACACAACTAAATTTCCCTTGTAAAGTGTATTTTTGCTGTTTTACCTCAAACTGCTCACAAGTTTTTATATATTTACAATAATCACACTGCCCACATTTGAACATTTTTTTGTTCCTTATGATGTCTGCTTTTCTAAAATGTCCTTAAACTCGTGTACTTCCTATAAACTGAAATATGTTTCCCCCCGTTGTTATGCTCATTACCCTCTCTTCGTTCATTATTGTCCAGTTATTTTCTAATACCCATTTTTATGACATAGCTGTCTAAGTTGAATGTAGTAATGAAAGCATGCCCATAAATTTGGCTATTTTGGTTTCTGTCACTGTTGTGACATCTTATAATGGTTTCCCCATTAATGTCCTTTCTTGCCAATAAAAGCACAAAATAATTAATATCTGTTTTATTTATGACTTTGTACATCAAATTATTCACCACTGAAGTTGGATAATCTCTTTTGTCAAACACTTTTTTAATTGATTACATTCTTCAATAAAGTGTGTGTCTGGATTGGTCATCCTGGCCTCCCTTACGAACTAGTCCTTCACTACAGTTCTCTTCTGTGAAATAGGGTGTGCACTAGTGAAGTGTAAGAAGGCATTTGAATATGTAGGTTTCCTATACATTTGTGAGATATATCTTCTGTTGGCATAATCCTTCTCCAACCATGCATCCAATTATGAAATGTTTTATTCCCCTATTTCAGAGGTAAACTTTAAGAAACCAGTACTACTATTGATATAAGCTAAAAAAGGGCATCATTTTCTCCTTGTTGTCCTTCTGAACCAAAAAGATGTCATTCAGGTACCTAACATACAATCTGTTGGAGTCTCTGAACTCACCTTTTAATAAAAATTGGTTTTGCCATTGAATCATTACTATGTTAGCAAATAATGAGCCACAGGATGAGCCCATGGCCTCCCCCTTATTTTGTAAGAAATATTGCCCTTCAAATGTTATACAATTGTTCTTTAAAACTATTTCTAGCAGATACTCATATAAATTTATTTTCTCCTGTTCCACTCCCTTATTGAATAAATATTTTCTGAACCATTGTACAGTAAACTCTCAGTTAACCAGCACCCATGGGGATTGGTAGATGCTGGATAACTGTAGTTTCTGATTGCTTAAGAGTTACTATTAAATATAGACCTAACTAACACTGTACCCTAAACTATTTGTTTGGTTTGACTTGTTCTCGGGTTGGAGCGAGAGGGAATTTACTCCTATCTTCCTTTTTAAAACTCTAAAACTCTAAAAATGTAAGGTATGCTTCTGCGGGGGAAAACAGAAAGTGCAACACATGAAAATTGTATTGTGTTTCTTTGATTTTTTTTTTTTTTTTGCCGGTTACCTGAGAGTGCCACTTGCTTGAGTTCCGGTTAACTGAGACTTTACTGTATCCCTAACTCATGAGGTATAACAGTATACAAGTCCTTTATATCCACCATGAAGAAATGCTTTGTGGAATTCTAAGTTATTAATTTTAATTACAAAATCCTATGAATCCTGTGATGAAAGGAGATAGTGCCAGCCCAGCTAGCTGGAATTTTGTAAATAATTACATATGGCCGCGGTGGTGCAGTGGTTAGCGTTGTTGCCTCACAGCAAGAGGTTCTCCCATTTGATTCTCGGCTGGAGCAAATTCTGTGTGGAGTCTGCATGTCTTCCCCGTAGTCGAGTGACGTTAAAGACATGCAGGTAGGTGCGTGCGTGAATGGGCATGCCTTCTTTGAAGGTTGGACATCAGGCTGGCAACTTGGCACCGTAAAAATCCACTGCCAATTATTAGCAGACAGGAGTTCCGCTGTGGCAACCCCTAACCGGGAAAAGCCGAAAGACTTTTTGGGGTGAATATTGAAATGACTTATATAAGATGCTTGTGTTACAAATGTTATAGAACTGTATGTCATGTGTATATCAAACTGCTTGTACAGACATGTGTGTTGAAAAGGTATTTGTAAAATGCTTGTGTTTAAAATGGATCCACAGTGTGCCCTACTGGAAGAGAACAGAAATGTACATGCACTATTGTAACTGTTTAAAAGTATATATTTTAAAAGTGGAAACTGGAATACAGGAGGCTAACTTCAGTCCAGCAAACTTCAGAAAAATAACTGAAATTAAATTACTTTATGGCTAGGCCATAAAAGATGGTATCTTTCAGTTTTCAATGCAGCAAGAGACACAATGTCTGTGCTAGGAAACCTTCTGTATTGTCTTTAGGGTGAACTAATTATTGTCTTGAAAGCATGAAGGAATGTAATTGTTTTATGACTTCCAGCATCTTCCAGAGATCTGAGGAGAAGCCCTTGTCTGTATATTTTTACAGGTAGATGCTAAATACTGCCCGCTTCGTCAATGGTTGTTTTTGCCTGGGAACTAGGAGTCAGATTACAAGAATTGATGTCATTCTACAAGCTATCCCAGCCAGTAATATTTTAGATATTATTTTGAGAAGTCTCTTGGTGAAACAGAGCATTCTGCATTCTGTCTTGGACCTGACAACAACTAGAAGATCCATTCACTATATCTGCCTTGCTCTATTAGTAAGTTCTTAGATTATGGTATAATTCTCTTATATTCAGTCAGGAATATATTGAAGCTTAGTTTAGATAGTTTTTTTTATTTATTTGAGACTGTCCTGCAATGTTATTTTAAATATTTCCTGTGGTTTTGAACTCTGATGTCACTGTGAATATATATTTAGTATTGTCTTGTTCTTTTATTATTTATTATTAAATATATTTAAACATTTCATTGTGGCTGATCTGTGTAGCGATATTTAAGTTTTCAGAGTACTTGCATGTATATTTGGTGACACTGTGTGAGTCACTCCTAATAGCCTTGCTTTTGGTCAAACTACCATTTGTGTTAATATTAATATTACACAGTAAGATTGGACACCCTTTGTTAAGGGCCTTAAAGTAGCTGATAGGAAGTTGACTGGTGACAGTAAGTGAATACCTTATAGTCTAGGTAGAAGGGGGCATAGCTAGTAAACCTGTGCCAGCCTTTCCGAGGTGTGTGTGTGTGTAAATCAAACCTCAAAAAGTGTGTGTGTTAGTTACTTGGGAACAGACATGAAGCACTGGTTGGACAGAGAGGGTGCTGGGGGTCTTGGCTTGGTCACTCAGCTGAGATATCAACTCTACAGCTGTGCCAGTGGGGAGTCTTACTAGCTATCTGGAGGAAGAATGAGAAACCAGCCCTGGACTAACTGTGGTCTCTATGTGCTCTTAAGGAAATTTGCATTTGATGCAGAGAGCTGCATCAGGAAATACTGTGCATGTACCTGTTATCCTGCCAGTGAAGGTTCACCACTGTTGTCAGTGGTGAGGATTTAGGCTCCTTGATTACTGGCCCAGTGGAGAATCGTCACAAATCCCTATAGACATGACTTTCTTCTGCTATGCACTTAAGTCTTTCATCCAGAAATTTAGAGCATGCATTCTTAATAGACCCTCTTGCATCTACAGTAGGGTGCATTGGTGGATTACTTATGTGTTTATGAATTTTCGGTACCCCAAATATAGTTGGTATTGTCAAGGTAACCATGTTTAAATAATTGATTTTGTCAGTATTTATACGCTGCTCTATAAACATATCATTCAACTGCATTATAATTTTGTTGTAAGCTAATTCATTATTAGACGCTAATTCATAAACATCATCACTTAAATTTGAAACATTCTATTAATGTAATCTACTTTCTCCATCATGACCAGTCCGTCCCCCATTACCTGGTTTCATTAGTCTAATATCCTTCTTTTTTATATTTTCTAAATGTTTCATTTCATTGCTAGTAGTGCTAATCATATTTATATTACCAAGCATACTTCTTAAATCTACTTTGCATATCTTTTCAAATAAATGTAATACTGGGTGAAGGGGAAGATTAAAAGTACTGGAAACCCTTAAACTACTCATAGCTGGTGTGCAATAATCGAATATAATGCTAAAATTCAACTTTCTAATATATAATTTCAAATCCATTAAAACATTTTCTATATTTACTTTTTAGTTGGCACAAATGACATACCATTAGAAAGCAGATCAACAATATTGGAATCAATTTCACAAGTAGAAAAACTGTATACTTTAAAGTGGTTTGTTACTATAGTACACTCATGTCCATATAAATGTTTTTCACTATTAATAGGTTTACTCGATGTTGTTGGAGATGGTTCTGTCTCCTATGTCCTCGATGCTGCCACCTGGATTGGCCATAGAGAGTGGTTTGGCCACCTTGTTGTCCTTCCAATGGTTCCTCTGAGGGTGTGAGGGTGAAGGTGGGGTTCTGCTCCTGCCACTGGTTCCTTCTGTTCCTCTCTTTTATTCATTTGGGTCATCTTAATGGGGGAAATTCTAAAGGACTATCAATGAATGACTGTTCCATATTCTTTTCATGAACAGTGTGCTAATTATGGTTCATGTTATTAATACAATTATTGTGATTATTGTAATGGTAAAAGTTCTTCTTACCCCAAACCGCGAGTTAGGACGGTTAAGGTATGCAGTTTTGTTTGTTCTGCCCCATTCTAATTTCTTAATCTTTATATTTTTCATAGTTTGTATTTGTTGCTCTATGCTGATAAAAAATGTTTAATGTTCATATTTAAAACGTTCATACTGCAAGTCAAGAATAATTAAATTATCCAATGTATTTATCCCAACAGAAAGTTGTTCTATCAATTTTAAGTTGTGTTTCATTACGAGTTTCATATAGTCACAACTGTGTTTGTCAAAAAGTGCAATTAAATATCTGTGTAGTACTGAGTCCTTCTTGAGGCCTATGGGGCAGCTCCATAATCTTAACCTTTTAGAGACTCTGTTTAGTCTGACAGATTTGAGAACATATGCATTGTCAAGATGTAATTTCTTTATTTTTAACAACTTATCATAGGATTGTAGGATCATAGGAGGTTACTAGGCTAATAGCCCTAGGGCCCTTACAGGCCTAGCCAAGAGTTTATTCCCAAAAGAAACCTCAGTCAGCACCTGTTGTCCCTATCAATGAGGGACACAGGTGGAACCTCTGGGACAAATTTGTGGTTCCCCATCCACTCATCAAGATTGTGTTGAAGAGGATCAGCGAGGTGCTATGCTTGACATGTATGGAAAGACTGTTCCAGAGATGGGACAACCTCTGGGAGACAAAACCTGTCTCTCCAGAAGGTTTTGTTGATGTCACATATTAGATTCAGGCCTTTCAAGTGGGTAATGCCTGAGGAGTTAGACTTATGGTTATGGAGCATCTCTAGTAGGGCAGTGTCCAATATTGCATTGGAGGCAAGACACAGATCACGGCTGAGCAATCTGTACAATACCGAATAGAGTTATAGTGATGTGAGCCTGTCTGCTTAGTATGGATGTTGGAGGCCATGGATTCTCTTCATGAGGTATTTCAGTGGCCTTTCCAGTTGGTGCAGATGTTTGGAAAGGTACATACAAAATGGGGTGTTATACTCAATTATTGGTCTAATGAAGGTGGAGTATAGAGAGGTAATAACCTCCTTTTTTTCTGGATGCAGTCCCTTTACTTATGAGATGAGCCAAATAAAAGGCTTTTCTGACCACTGCTGCTAAATGATAGTCAAATGTGAGGTTATCAACCTGAATGCCCAGGTCTCTCACCACAGGTTGTGTGCTTTTGTGCAAGGGGATGACAATGGCAGTTCTCCACTCTGCTGGAATGAAGCCTGTACTTATGCTGTGGTTGAATAGGGTGCTAAATGGTGAAGCCAGTTCTTGCTGGAGATGGTGCAGAATACAGCCTGGGATACTATCAGGTCCCATGGAAGCTGTGTTCTTCGCCTTGGATTGGGCCTTTAGCACTTGATCTATGGAGATGTGAGGTGCGGGGCAAGTATCAGAGATGTCAAAAGGGCTGTTGGGGGGACAGGGGGGTGACGTTTGTGCTGATCCTATCTGTTAGCAGGTTGGCTAAGTCAACAGGATCAGTGTAGGTGATACTGTTAAGTACTAATTTGGAAGAAGCCTGGGCTTTGCTATGGAGGTTCCTGACATAACTGAAGAAAGTTTTGCGGTTTTTCTTTGTTTTGGAGGCTAGTTTCAATTCATAATTGGCTTTGGAGGCTTTCACTAGTGATCTAATTTGCTTTGTTAAATTTGCAGATCTTCTGTAATCTTATTTGGGGAGGATAAGGAAGAGGGAGTGGCTGATCAGCTTCCATTTTGTTGCATCAGCTGCAAGTATTCCCTGACCTTGAAGTCTTTGGAGGTTGATTGGGGAGCAATGGCCCATTCTTCCTCAACAAGATTATCAACTGTGGAATTCAAATTGGATTCTATATATTTTGTCTTTTGAAGATCCTTCCTAGGCCTTGTGGCTGGAGGCTGAGAATCAGATGAGTCCAAAACTAATCTGACCGAGAATTAAGTTTTTTGTTTCAGAACTCTGCAGGGATGCTGATAATGCTAGTACTTGCCATTAAAGCAACTCTTAGGGTACAGATTACCTGATTTATTTGACTGCCCCAGAAGAGACGGCTGGAGAATATGTAATGGATGTGAATGCTGATGGAATCATTATGGATGGACTGGTGTCAGAACTATTGAATACCAAGAGGCCAAAGGACCTGACACTAGAAACACTAGAAAAGATATTGATTCCAGCATATGACATCAGGGGAAGTGATGTGAAAAGGGATGGCTTTAAACATACTGGCACATGAGAATGATACTTAAAAGCATACTATGATGTACATTGAGACTAAAGGATACGAGATGCCAGACATGATGCCAAAGAATTGGTGTTATATGTGGGGTGACTGGCACTAGCTGGACATGACTGAAGCTGATGGTGAAACTATGGGCATGCAAAGCAGGCTTCAGATAAGATGTTAAAACTCTCAACACTCCAAGTAACAAAGGGTACTGGAAGTGCCTTGCTGTCTCCTTTCTTGGGCTCCCATAATAGCTGCAGACATATTATTGCAATTAATAGTAGGAGAAATGAGTATGAGAAGGGAAATGGCTATGTCTGGCCAAAAACATGTAGGTTGGAACTAAGCAACATTAACATCTGGACCAGGAGATGCCACAAATAAAATAATAGAAATTTTACAAATTCCTTAATGCTTGAGAAAGCCTCCTTCAATGCAGTCTTTGGAGCAGAAGACCCTAGAGCAACAAGGTCTGACATTGTATTTGGTGAAGCAGAAGTAGGAAAAGCCTTTTTTGAAAGAATATATTTATTTTTTTAAGAGAAGAGCTAGATAAGCACTTATTTTCTTTCAAAATGGGTGGCAAACAAAGCTTGTGACACTAAATATGTCTGAATCTTTTAACAGTGTCTCCAATGTGCTACCTAGGTTAAGTCAGCATAAAAGGTATGACATGATGCAATATGTGCTTCCCCTAAATAAATCAAAATGTTACGTGCACTTGTCAGTGGGTGATACACACATACATAGTGACAAATGCATTTTGCCTGCATGGTACACGTAGGCAGGAGTGTGTGTGTGTGTGTGTGTGTGTGTGTGTGTGTGTGTGTGTGTGTGTGTGTGTGTGTGTGTGTGTGTGTGTGTGTGTGTGTGTGTGTGTGTGTGTGTGTGTGTGTGCGTGTGTGTGTGTGTCTGTGGGTCTGAAGCCCAGGGACAGATAATGCTGAAACCTAAAAGGCAGGTATGCAGTAGGGTGCAATAACACGGTCAGCTGAAACTACTCCATTGTGCAGTTTAAGCAAATATTACTGCATAAGGTAATGAGGGACTTGTTTTTAAGTGATTTATTTCAAAGCGTAGTTTTTAAGTGATTTATTTCAAAGCATAGTTTCATAATCATGTCACTCTGTGTAGAACTGAATGTTAACAACCCTGAGTTAAAACAGAACATCAGAGAACATGTCTTACTGGCAGAAAGATTAAACAATAGATGTGAGAGAAGCTGAAAATGTCCTCGTTTATCTTGATGAAGTATTGACAGAGTTTCATTTCATATGGCTGGAAGGATGTCTCTTATATTAATGCTTCAATTCTGAAAACAATTTTTATTTTAAACATAAGAGATGTTTTGATGAGTCATTTATTTAAAGGATGTCCCTGCTATAAATGCTTCAATCCTGAAAACAATTTTTAGTTTAAATATGAGAGATGTTTTCACGCTTCAGTTACTATTAATGTTAAATATGGTCAAGGAATTTGTTGTGAAGTTGTAGTTAGTTGTCTAACAAAGGTTTAAGTGAAACAACTACAAGATTTCAAATCATACAGGAATACATGTTGCAAAAATAACATTCAGGACATGTTTTGTATAACTAAGCATTTACATTCAGGTAGACATTAGCAGTGGTACCCTGATATTATCATGAGTTGCACTTTACACTATGTGAGTGGTACAATGAAGTTTTAGGTAGCTTTGTTGCCCTGCCACACTTGGTTCTCTGGTTGTGTCCCCAGCAATGGTACCTTCTCTGCAGAGTCCACATACCATGCTTTTCTCTGTATAGATTTTCATCAGGTGTTCTAGTTTCCTCCCAAACACATGCAGATGTGTGGCTTGATGTTGCTCAAATTGTCCCTCGATGAGTTTGTACATGTTATGTTATGAACTGGTATCCTGGGCAAGATTATTTTTCTACCTTATGCCCATTGCTTGCTGGGATAGGCCGTGGCTTCTCACAATCCAGAAATGGACAAAAAAAGGCATTGAAAATGGATGAATGGAAACTGTGATGCTAAATAATATTTATTTTAATAAAATAAACTTATCTGTTGAAGTTGGATTACCTGTGCATGATTATGTAACACGTACGTGCATGTTTCAAACCTGATGTTAATGTCTCAGTATTTTGAGGCTGTACTCCATAAAGCTCAATCTGCAACACCTTCAAAAACACATTAATACTGAGTGCATCTTCGCATAGTAACATATCTGCCTAGCAAAATGCAGAAGCAGCCTCAGGTCAACTGGTGCCCTAGGCAAAAGGGCTCCACGGCACCCCCCACCACACCCCCAGGTGCTCCATCCTGGTTTACCTGCACCAAATAAATACTGGAAAAGTGCCCCTACTAGAGTGGCGCCCTAGGTGGCCGCCTAAGCCTATACCTAAGGCCAGCTATGGCAAAATGTCTAATAATGAAAGTTGTAACATATAATTAAAATAACTACAAGGGGCAGCAGAGATGAGAACCAAAACCTTGTCATTTTTGTAAAATATATTCATATTTTTAGATAACATTGTCTGTAGTGATCTACTAGTCCTGGACTTGTGAATGAAAATCAAACAAACAAGAGGCATAGAAAAGACTAAAGAACATTTGTGCATTTAGGAGTTGATATGGATTTAGATACTTGTGTAAGCACTCCTACATATAGGAGACATATCCATATCCCAGCTTCAATGTGTTTTATTATAATTCAGTCACTGATGTCCCGTCAGTAGTACATTGTAGGTGGGACTTCCCATTACAGTTCATTGTGTCATAAGGCACAGTCTTTGATGTCTCAGTGGTCATTAATTTACAGTATTTTAACCTCAAACTAAAAGTGAAATTCTACAAGGGCTCATAAAACAATAAGTGCAAGTAACATGCATAATATGCCACTACATTTATATACTAGACAGGTTCCCTCTTCGTATGTTTTAGTTTATGATTTTAACTTTCTTACCTTGTCGAAGGGGTGCACCCTATCTTATCATCTCTTTCCAGGGACTCATTTCATCAAGTTTCTTTCTTTGGGTACCTGGCTTGTCTAAGGAACCATTTTATTTGATGGTTCCTTTGAAGAGGGTTAGAGGCTGTGCTAGTGTTGTAACCAGTTTGTTTTAAATTCTGAAGCTTAAATGTGTTAGGGCTTTAGTTTTTTTTTTTTTTTTTTTTTAATTGTTGTTTGGTACCTGGTGTAATGGTTATTACTGAGGTCACATAACCAAGAAGGCAGGATAGTAAGTTTCCCAAAGTTTCTTTTGTACTCCTTTCTCTCTGCTTGTGTGAACTCAGAGTGAGCATACATATGTAGAGGCAGGGACACCTATCTTCGTGCAAACACATTTTGCTTGTTTACCTATTCATGTATTTGTTTGTTTTCCATTTTGTTTGATAGTTTGGATTTTTGCTGTGCTGGGTTTATGTACTGGGGATTCATTAGGCCTGGCTGCAGTGAAGTAGGCTGGATTTCTTCGTAAGCATATACTAAATTTCAGCAAGTACTTATGTATCCTACTGTAATGTTTCTAATGGTGTGAATGTTACAAGAAACTGCATCTACTATCTACTCTATTTTCCTTCTATTTACTACCTATTCCATTCTCTGTGGAAAACTCTTTATGCATATTTTTGCACATTTTCTAATGTATATGTTTGCATGTATTTTTAAGTATAATTTCATCTGTATGTTTGTTTATTGCCAATATTGTACTGTGATGATTTTCTCTAAAGATAATTATGTATATTTTAGCATGTATATTCGTAAGTACATTAGTATTGTGTATGTTGCTATACTGTCATTTTTTTGTTATGTGTGAAGCTTTTCACCCTGGGCCTCTGCTGAAAATGGGCAACTTGCCCAGTCAGACTCTCCCAGTAAACAAATGTAAAATAAAAATAAATAAATTGCAAATGTGACTTATGAAAAGTTGAACATGCTGCATTAAATCAAGTGGCAAAGTATAGCCAAATGCATAATGAAACTGTTACCCTGCTATATATTTTAGTTGTGGATGAATAGGGTCAATATGGAGCAGTCCTTACCTAGTCAACAAAAACTGTTGTGTGGCTAGTTTACTAAAGGCAGGATTCCTCCTCTCCCCCATATACACACGTCTTACTATTTCTCATTGGGTAAGGTCACTGATGCCATATGAAAAAGGCACTGCAGGTATTACATTACATTTGCTTAATGGAAAAAGGAGACACTACTTTGCTTTTATGTGCATTTAGCATTCTACCTTCCCTCAATCTCTCCTTCCCCTGTCATTTATCTACCTCTGTCATGCCCCCTTGACTAGCTCCATGGTGTTTCTCTCAATTGCCATTTCTTGTAGTCCATCTCATGGGTTTGCATCTCTGCCTGTGAAATAGGACTTTGTCATGAAAAGGAAATAGTTGAATCCTACAACCTACCTCATGTGCCCCCCCCCCTTCTCATTCTGTCCTTCATTTTTCAAGATGACCTCTTCACATCTCCCTGACATAATCTTGACCACCCATATCATGTCCCCCCATCTCTTCTGCTCTCTATTGGGAATAGACCCAGCTCCTCTTATCTCTGCTAGTATACTTTGTTCTCCATCCCTTTAACCTTTCTGATGGCTTTTCTTTGACTCCTTTCACTATTCTAATGTCTACCCCTTCATGCATGGTCTTCAAAACTGCAGACAGTATTCAGAATGTGGTCTGATCAAGACCTGGTATAATTGAAGCATTACTTCTTTGCTTCTGCAGTCTATCCCCCTGAGGCAGTATGACAGCTGCTTTGGGCACATGGTTTTAGGGTTCACAATCAGCATATGTGGCCGTCCAGAATAAGAAATTCTGAAATGAACACCAGTACTATATTAATGGTCACAGCTGAAGTACTGAAGCTCTTTGTGCATGCTATCAAGCTGTTTGTTACAGTTCTAACAAGTGTTTGACAGTTTCACAGCAGAATATATTTTTTGTCTACAACTTTGAGAAGAACTTTTTTTTCTATGATTTGGGAGGGGGGATTGGGGAACTACACAGAGCAAGAGATAATCTAGATATGTTATCCTTTAAGGAGTTCCACTAGTGACCACTCTGACATGAGAAAGCCCCACCAACTCTTAGGCTCTGTGTAGGATCATAGAGACAATTAAAAATCCATAAATTAATAAGGGAGGAATTTTTAAGCTGGTAAATTTATTGGAAATGCCTGCATAGGGAATCATGTGACGTGCCTTAGCAAAGTTGTGATAAGTAGCATGGACAGAATGACCAGCAATTAACGGCATCAGTTACACCCTTCAGAAAATCAACAAAGTTAAAGCAAGGCCTACCCTTCGTAAAGCCAGACTGACTAGGACTGACTGTTTGTAATTTACTAATTTGACTGTTAAAGTTCTCTTTCTCAGTTTTTAAGCCATCTAAGTCATTAGGTGTATAATGATATCAGGATGTAAACAAGCCTCCTTTCTGGATTTCACACCTTTGCTTCAGAAGTTACCTGTGATGGCTGCTGCATGCTTATGTGACTATCACTAAATATGCTATAGCTTTTTGGAAGTGCATTGTGTTTTGAATTTTCTTTTAAAAATTTCATCTGCATAGTAGGATTTTACTTAAACTGGTATATTTATGTCTGAGCTCAGACAGTTAATAAAAAAAATGACTGATTAAACATGCAACTGAAACTCAGCATGATTCCAGATACATTAAAACATCACCATATAATTTAACTGCAGGAATCATATAGCAAGGGCTTACACCTCTCACCTGAAGTGTGGTCCATCCCAAATACTTATTTGATAAAGATTCCTGAAACACTGCCTAAAATCATAATAGCTTCCTGTTATTTCTTCAGTCTGGTACATAATTAACAAAGACAAACAAATATATAGTGTTAAGCAGAAAGTTTAGTTTTGATGCTATAATTTTGATAAAAATTTTCGTTCATACTATCCGTGTTAATGTACAAGTCAAAAGTATTAACACAGATTGTAAGACTGACCTCTAACTCTACTACTATGTATCCAGAGTATAACCTTCTCTGTCAACATGATAGTGAAAGCAGATCACACTTGCATGCTTTGGCTGATGCCATTAATTGGAGGCCATTCTGGTCATGCTACTCGTCAGCCTGAAACAGAAAATACTTTTCGTGATAGCCTGTATGCTGCACAGCAGCAACACATTTGTTCACATAGACAGTTACTGTTTTCAGGCCTGTATGCAAAGGGGAAAAAAGATCAGTATGATTTTCTCCTTGATAAGGTTAATAGCAACGCACTACTTCTGAATGTAAATGAGCTTATGGACATATATCAGTTTATGAACCATAAAGAAGAGTACCTTGCTGTCAGAAAGCAAGAGCAAAATGCTTGTCATCTTCTTACTCATTAACAAGTCATAACGTTTTGTATACTGCTTCCCCTCAGGGATTTTAAAATGTTGTGCATTGTCTTCCCATGATCATAAACTGCAAAGGCAGATGTCAGCTTGGCTTGAGTAAAATTAGTTTCTTTGGTTGGCTACTGCCTTTGTTGCATTTATAAAAACAATGTAATTGTCTTTTTTTTTTCTTTTTTCTCAAGTGCAAAATGCTATACATTGGCTCTCCTGCTTGATTCTTAGCTGGGGTGCCTTCTGTGTAGAGTCTGCAGATCATGTCTTCATCCACATGCCTTTTTCCCTGGTGCTCCAGTTTCCTCCTATCTCCCAAAGACGTCCAGTAGGTAAACTGGCATTCTCCAATTTGCCCACAGTCGTGTGTGCAGCATGTGAAAGAGAATGCATATCCCCTAACCAGTCATCAATGTCTTTCATTCTTTGTCTGCCAGCATAGACTCTGGCAACATTGTAACCCTGTAAAGAGTGGATTATTAGAAGAATGAATGAATGAATGAATGAATGAATGAATGAATGAATGAATGAATGAATGCTTCTCCATGATAATCTTTTTAGATTCAATCATGTAAAATTATTTCAGTTTTTTCTTGTACTTACAATAGAGGGAATGAAAAAATGTTAATAAGACCAAATTGCTGTATTCTGCTTCTCTATAGTTATTTAAAATCTGGTCAGTAGTTGTACCTAGCAAACATAAACTGCAAATCAAGAAACTTTCATTTTGGTTGTTGTAAAATCAGTTTAGTTTTTAACTAGTGTTTCTAATAACAATGTAACTGACTTTTTATTAAAAGCAAAATACTGTATATTGCGTCTTCATGATTATGAAACTGAATAAAGAGAGATGAATATCAATTTTTAACAAATAAATAATGTAAAAAAAATAAAACAAGTTATGTACTTACCATAACGTTCCTTGTGTGTTGTCCATGTCGACCTTTATTTTCACTGATTGATCGGATCCCATGTATCGGATCCATCTCAACCTTTCCAAAAGCTCGAGGTCTTCAGCAAAGCTCGTGGGTATCCTTCCCTACCCATAATGCAGTTCCCTAACTTCAAATAACACAAAAACAAATAACGGCCAGCAGTCCTGTGAGAGGTTTATATTCTTTTAGTAACTAAACATTCAATGAACATCATAGTGTAAAAAATACACTAAAATGAAAAAAGCAAACCGGTTTTGGCCCAATGGCCTTCCTCAGTGTCTTATGTAACTAACATTCATTCAACACAATATATACTCAGTTGAGAATGATTAGGTCCACCCTTCTCATTAATTAGTTCAAAATATTTTTTAAAGGTACTCATTCAGTCCAAGTTTAATGATCCAGGTTCTTTCTTTTTTTGTTTAAAATATTGTGCCAACCAGCTTTCAAATTCCTATTACCTAGAACTTTATCAATAATTATAAATTTAAAACATGCTGTAGGATGTTTAATAGTGTGCTTATATAAAGCATTTGACTGACATTTGTTTCTTGTGTTACTTAAATGTTCTGATATACGTAATCTAAATGGTCATGATGTCTAACCTATATAGAAGGCTGAACATGTACATATAACTAAATAAATAACCCACTCTGTACTACAATTAGCAAAAATTTTAATATTAAATATTCCTTTGTCTTAACAACATATTTGCAAAAAAGCAGTGACCGTATGGAACACAACCCAACAGCACCCCCCCTTCTAATGTCCCCTGAGAAGTACCCTTATACTGTGTTTTACGTTTGTACTGATTAAAGAACCCACTTAATATCTTACCTCTTCTAAACAAAAAATGACATCTAGGACTCAGAAGATTAGATAATCTGCCCTCAGCCATTAAAATATCCCAATGTTTCTGAATCAAATCCATAAATCCAAAAATGTTACGTCCATAACCAGTGTTAACTCTGATTATTTTATTATTCTTATTATTTTTTTGCTGATATCGTAACAAATCTGTCCTATTAAAGGTTTGAACTAAGTTGCTGGTTTGAATAACTTGAGATTTGCAATATCCTCTATCCCAAAATCTGGTAATAAGATTATTTTGTTGTGATGAAAAAGCATCATTCATAGAACAAATTATACGAATCCTCAAAAATTGTGATTTAGGGATGTTACTTATAATATGCCTTGGGTGCTACACTGGTACAGCGGCTAGCATTGTCACCTCACAGCAAGAGGTTCTACCATTCGATTCTCAGCTGGAGCACCTTCTGTGTGGAGTCTGCATGTCCTCCTCATGGTTGAGTGACGTAAAGGACATGCAGGTAGGTGCGTGAATGGGTGTGCCTTCTTTGAAGGTTGGACGTCGGGCTGGCAACTTGGCACTGTAAAAATCCACTGCCAATCATTAGCGGACCGGAGTTCTGTTGTGGCGATCCCTAACCAGGAAAAGCAGAAATACGTATAATATGCCTTGGATGACATCTGGATGCATGTAATAAGGTATTGGAATGTGGATGTTTAAGAAAAACATTGCTCTTCAAAATACCAGTCCTGACCAAAAATGTATTTTATTTTAATGGTGATTCTTTTTTACAGTTAAAAGATACAGCTATGGGTGCATCTTTTGTACCAATATATGCTGACCTTTTTATGGGCTACTTGGAACAACAAATCATTTATGATTATAATCACAATCTGTCCTTAGATGAAATTGATATTTGGAGAAGATATCTTGATGACTGCTGGTTGGCAAGGAAGTCAGATGTTGACTATCTGAGGGAATTTGTTCAATACCTGAATGAGAATAAGTGGGGGATTCAGTTCACAGTACATCATGGCACTCACTGCATTTCATTTTCAGATGTTCAAATAAGCCGTCAGCAGGACAGGACTTTGGAGAGCAGTGTTTTTCGTAAACATACACGTTTCAATATCTTATTACACGCATCCAACTGTATAGATAGAGAGTATTGCAAATCCCAAGTTATTCAAACCAGCAACTTAGTTCAAACCTTTAATAGGACAGATTTGTTATGATATCAACAAAAAACTAATAATAATAAAAATATCAGATTTAACACCAGTTATGAACGTAACATTTTTGGATTTATGGAATTGATTCAGAGACATTGGGATATTTTAATGGCTGAGGACAGATTATCTAATCTTCTAGGTCCTAGGTGTCATTTTTCATTTAGAAGAGGTAAGACATTAGATGGGTTCTTTAATCACTGCAAACATAAAACAGTGTAAGAGTACATCTCAGGGGAATTTAGAAGGGGGTGTGCTGTTGGGTTGTGTTCCATGCGGTCACTGCTCTTTTTGAAAATATGTTAAGACAAAGGAATTCACTAGTAAAAACATCCCCTGAAATATTTAATATTAACATTTTTGCTGACTGTAGCACTGATTGGGTTATTTATTTAGCTATATGCATATGTTCAGCCTTCTATATAGGTCAGACATCACGACCATTTAGATTACGTATATCAGAACATTTAAGTAACACAAGAAACAAATGTCAGTCAAATGCTTTATATAAGCACACAGTTAAACATCCCACAGCATGTTTTAAATTTATAATTGTTGATATTGTTTTAGGTAATAGGAATTTGAAAGCTGGTTGGCACGATATTTAAAAAAAAAAAAGAAAGAACCTGGATCATTAAACTTGGAGGGCTTTTTTCCCTTGGACTGAATGAGTACATTTAAAAAATATTTTGAACTAATTAATGAGAATGGTAGACCTAAGAATTCTCAGTTGAGTATATATTGTATTGATGAATGTTACTTATATAACACACTGAGGAAGGCCATAGGGCCAACACTTTTTTTTCTCATTTTAGTGTATTTTTTATACTATGATGTTCACTGAATGTTTAGTTATCAAAAGAATATGACCCTCTCATAGGAGTTTTGGCCATTCTTTGTTTTTTGTTATTTGAAGTCTTTTGGCCGTTGCACTTGCCGTATGTGTGGAAGCCCCAAGTGCTGACAGTGCCCTAACTTCCTCAGATCTTGCTTGCCCCATCAACTCATACAAGTGAAAAACTCCCTTAATATGTGTATATACATAAAAGTATATATATAAATAGGCCAAGGCAGCATTTCTGAAGCTACGGAGATCTTCATACCCAATAACTACTTGGTCTCTCAGGAGTATAGGAAGGGGCTAATGGAGGGTGGGTTGTGAGAATAAAGGTCGAGATGGACAACACACATGGAACATTATGGTAAGTACATAACTTCTGTATGTGTTGTTGTCAATCTCACCTTTATTCTCACTGATGGGACCATGTCCCAAGCAACCTGACTCTTGGGTGGCTCATGGGAGACTATTCCTCAGAACCATAGAACCAAAAGAAGCTCTACTCCTAGAGGCCAAATCCACTTTGTAATGAGTAACAAAGGTATGAGGTTTCACCCATGTTGCTGCAGGACAGATGTTATCCAAAGGCAACCTTGCTTGGAAAGCTGTAGATGTAGCTATCGACCTGGTGGAATGAGCTTTAACAGGGAATGGAAGAGTTCTATTCTTAGAGTTGCAGATGTAGGATATACAAAATGTGAGGCATCTAGATAAGGTAACTTTTGAAACTGTTTGACCTTTTCTAATGTCAGAGTAAAATATAAACAGCTGATCTGATTTCCTAAATTCTGAAGTTCTGTGTAACTAGAAACATAACTGTCTATGAACATCTAGAAGATGTAGTAAATATTCTCCCTTGTTCTAGAAATTTGGGAAGAAAACTAGCAGCTCAGTAGATTGGTTGAGGTTACTTTCCTACACAACCTTTGGAAGAAAGGCGGGATTAGTGCATAAAGAAAACCTGTCCTTATGAAAAACTAGGTATGGGGGCTTGAAAGACAAAGCTTGCAATTCTGAAACTCTTCTAGCTGAAGTAATAGCCACTAAAAAAGTGTTTTCCAAGACAGAAATTTCAAATCACATGTGGCTGAAGGTTCAAAGGGAGGACAGATAATATTTGTCAAGATGAAGTTCAGATCCCAGGGAGGAGGTGGATTTTTGTATGGAGGTCTTATCATTGTAGTGCCTTTCAAAAAGGCTTTACAAAGCCTGTGAGACATAATCACAGCACCATTTTCTCCTACATGGAAATTTGAAATTGCTGCCAACTGAACTCTAACAGTGGTAGTAGTAGCAGCTCATTCATGAAAAAGTTTCACTACAAATTCTAGAATAGAATGTATGGATGCCAAAAAGAGAGCGTGTAGGCTAGGATGTACCATTCCCGATGGGTGAGTCAGAATTTCTGGAGCAGGGTCAAGAATCTATGGTTCTTCCCGAAGATGGGGCTAAAGGAAGGGAAACCAGATTTGACAAGGCCAGTAGGAGGCAATCAGGATTATTGTAGTCTCCAACAAACTTGCTTTTTGTATCAACTTGGGAATCAGAGGGATTTTGGAAGGAAAATATAGAGGAATCCCAGAGGCCAATCATGAGCAAGTACATCCCTTGGCAACTACCCCATGGGAGGGATCAGAGCAAAGTAGTGGCTGCAGTTGGCAGTGACTGGAAATGCAAAGAGATCTCAGCAAGGCTGGCCCCATTTCTGGAAAATGTCTTCCGCAACTTTTTGATTGAAGGACTACTTGTGCTGCCATAAGATGAGTCTGGTCAGTTTATCTGCAATCATGTCAGATTTCCATGAGATGTGCGCTGCAGTCAGGAAATGGTTGGGGGACATTGCCAAACCCTTAGAGCTTCTCGATAAAGGGGGTAAGATCTGGTTCCTCATTGTTTGTTTATGTACCAAACTATGGACATATTGTACTGACTGGATTGCTATCGTTTCCAGAGGGACAATGTCCTGAAATGGTTGCAATGCTAAGAGCACCGCTCTCATCTCTAGGATGTTTATGTGCAAATGAGCCTTGTGATCCTGCCAGATGCCTTGAACTGTCTTCCCAAATAATGCCCCCCCCCCCCATCTGTTAAGTGTTCGATGTCATTGTGGCTTGGGGTTGAGGAGGAATGAAGGGATTATCTTGAGAAACTAAGGGAGAGTGAATACACAATTTGAAATCCTTTTTGCAGGAGTTGGTTATGAGGATTTTGTGCGACATTGGAAGATCTAGGATTGACCATTGTGCAGAAAGTAACCATTGAAGTTTCCTCATATGCAGACGAGCTAGGGGAATAAGTACGACAGATGCTGCTATCTTCCCCAGTACTTGAAGAACTAGTTTTGCAGAGGGCCATTTCTTCCTGATTAATTATTTTACATGAAGGCTGAGATCATGGACCCTGTCTTGAAGGAGTCTTGCTATCAATGTAGCTGTATTTATTTCAGCTCTTATGAATATTAAATTTTGACATGGCTCTAGAGCAGGTTTGTCATAATTTATGGTAATGCCTAGGGAGGAACAAAGCTGAAGACTATAATCCCTGTCTTGTAGCATAAGATGCCTGGTCAGGGAGGTTATGAGCCAATCATCCAGATACAGAAGCACCTGGAATCCTCAGCATCTCAGGTGAGCCACCACTACTGCCATGCATTTGGTGAACCTTGGTATTTTGTGACAAAGTTCGGATGTTGGTACAAAATAAGCCAGTTAAATACAGCAGATAACCCGGCAGCTCTGTAACTTCTGGGCAAGAACTTACCCTCTATAGATATCAAAGTCATGAAATGGTCTAATGGGGACTGGGCTCACTATCTAGAAATTATTTATATGTTTGATGTTCCAATCCAAACTAAACTTAACAACCGAACCGGTATTTGCACTTTGACGATAATATAGGTTATGCTGTACGTAAAGTGTTGAAGCCTGCTTGCTTGAGTAAGTTCCGCATTCTTTCTTTCTCAACTTGTTCTCAGCTTGTATTTTTACTTTTACAAGTCTTTTCTAGTTTATACCATTTCACAGTGAGTGTCCTCGCATGCTGCTGGGAACGTCAACAAAAGACTTATGAGAATGATAACTTTCTCTGGAGTTCCTGTTTTTTTTTTTTTGAGATGCCCCTTATTTTTGTCACTGAAAGTTGCTGACTTGCTTTTTGTCTCAGAAAATGTGTGTTTAATTTACCTATGATAAGGACTACATCCACAAAGTACTAGCACTGCTAGAAATTACACCTGAATACATAGTTTTCAGCTGTCCTCAATTCTGCAGAATGTCCCTGATTTTACCTGATAATCTTTGCCTTGTCCCTCCTAAAATATTTGATTTTCATAAGTGGTATATTACACTCATTCAACAATGCTAGGCATTTTCAAAAAATGTTTGCTGAAGCAAAATATGTTGTTCTATTAATTCTTTTAAGTGAATTAGAATATTGTTCGTGATTTGGGGCCTTTTTTCTCACATTATTTTTAGTTTTGTTCCCTGATTCTTGAGCAAATAAGTTGAGAAGTATGTGGTTGGGAATGCACATTAATACTTTCCTTCATTTCTGAAATCTATTATATTGTATTTAGGATCATCAGGACGGCAAAGTTTATCCTAGAAAAGAAGAAGGGCACGCGCGCTTGCTCTGAAGAATCGCCAGTTTAATAGCTGCCTGTTTGTGGATATAAAAGGAAACCGCAACACCCAATAACCCCCCCCCCCCCCCCAAAAAAAAAAAAAACATTTGGAGACCTGCAGACTGCACTGGAGATATCTCATCTGGGGACTGAACCAGAGAACTAAGAGCAATCACAACTAAGCAAATTCCCTTGATTTTCTTAATGAATAATATCTGTAATCAAAAGGTATCTCAGATAGTGGACATCTGTCCTTCCTTCAGTTCTGAGCCTGACTCTTGATCTGAGAATATGATACTAATCTGAATTCAAGGCACAAAGCAGTTGTCAGTGCTCTCCAGTGAAAACAGTGGGCTAAAGCAACAGGACTGGACACAAGTTAATCCCCTGAGAGCAGATTAGAGTACTCTGTATGGGTGAAGAACATTTGATTTACCATCAGGACGACAGCCATATAAGGTTACTACTTTTGCGCAGTTGGGCACTTTTTTCTGAGCCATAATATTTTATTGGTCAGCCCGAACTGTCACCTAATGAAAATTACTTACCATCTGTTATTACTAAAATAAAGAGTTATTGTGAAAACTGGACACACCTAAAAATGTCTTGAGTTGGCTGTCTTGTTTCCCAAAGGATTTTGTCCAATATGGGCTGATTGTTATGGGGGCACTACATAAGTACCGTATAACTATCCTCTGGGGTCAAGCCAAGTTAGATCAGCATTAATCTCTGCAATCACAAGATAAAGACTCAGCAAAAGGTGGGTTATTAGTGTTGCTTTACTGTACTGTGTTTCAGAGGTATTAACACAGTGCAATATTTTGAGGAAAAATTAGAAAAATCTCCTAAAATATCAGCACAGTTGTTATTTTTTGCAGGGAGCGACTGGCCAAATCATGACTGTCTAGAGGAAAGAAGAAGAGGTGGTAACCCTAAGCCCGATGCAACATACTGCTTGTTAAAAAGATGTTATGTAATGTGATGTGCTTCATGGTCCGGGAACCCACCTGCTGCCATTGTAGTTTACACAGATACAACGCTTCTAGGTTGTTTCAGTCCTTGTAACTAATGCGCACCTGTTCATAGGTTCGTACTAGGCTATCTGCCCTAAGGCATTTATAAGCCTAGCCAGAGTGTATGTGGCTTACACCACCCCTTAGGATGAGAATACTACGCCCTTTTAGGGTTTAGTTTACTATGCCTCTGTCTAGTAGTGACACAGAGATGACCCCCGGGGTAAACCTACGATCTCCCATCCATTCGTCGAGATTTCTCTTGAATAGAGTCAGTGAGGGGCTCTGCCTAACATGGACTGGGATTCTGTTCCAGAGTGTAGGGAGCCTCTGGGTTATGAATCTGTCCCTCCAGCACGTCCTATTTATTTCTGTGTTGAGGTTTAAGTCACTTGTTCTCGTGGCTCTGATGGATTTGGATTTTCTGAGGTGGAGCATGTCCATTAATTCAGGATTGGACATGGCCTTGTACGTCAGGCACAGATCACCTCTGAGTAGGCGGTATGCGACTGAATAGAGCTGGAGTTTTTTCAGTCGGGCAGTATATGGCATATGTTTAAGACCCTTTATCCTCTTGGTGAGGAACTTTTGGGGTCTTTCCAACTGCTGCAGGTGTCGGGTGAGATACATCCCAAATGGGGCATTGTACTCAATCATTGGCCTGATAAGAGAAGAGTACAGGGGCACAATGACCTCTGTTGATCTAGATGTGAAACCCTTCATGATAAGGTGGGCAATATAGAAGGTCTTCCTAACCACTTTGGCAATGTGAGTGTCAAATGAGAGGTTACTGTCAACCTGGGTCCCTAGGTCCTTGATTACCTCTTCTGTACTTAATGGATTACCGCCTATGTGGTAATTTGTCGGTATCTTGTTTTTCCCAAAGGGTATGACTATACATTTTTTGGCGTTCAGCTTAAGGCCATGGCTCTGGCACCAATTATCCGTTTCTATGAGGCCTCTCTGAAGGATGTTTGTGTCCACTGGAGTATCAATTATGGCACCCAGTTTGCAGTCATCTGCGAACTTTGTCAGCCACAATCCTCCTATGTTTGCCTGTACCTCGGAAAAATAAATGCTGAACAAGAGGGGTCCCAGGACTGAGCCCTGTGGGACACCGCTTGTGACTGGCTTAGAGCCTGACATAGCTCCAGCAACTCTGACCCTGTGGGTTCTGTCCTTGAGCCAGTTTGCAACCCATCTTGTGACATATGGGTTTACATTTAAGCTGGTGAGTTTGTCTATGATGCCCGAGTGGGGTATTGTGTCAAAGGTTTTTGCAAGGTCAAGGTAGGCTGTGTGAACTGCCTTACCCTCATCAATGGCCTTAGTGACTGTTTCAAAAAAGTCGACCAAGTTCAAAAGGCAGGATCTGCACTTGACAAAGCCAAATTGGGTAGGATCCAATGTCTGTAGGTCCCCAATGTCTTTGTTTATGAGTTCCATAATGATCCTCTCCATAGCTTTGAAGACCAGGCTCGTCAAGCTTATGGGGCGGTAATTTCCAGGGTCCGTAGAAGCACCGCCTTTGTGAAGTGGGACCACTGTTGCCGTACGCCACTCTTTGGGTACGTATCCTGTAGTAAGGCTAAGATTAAACAGCAGCCTTATGTGTGGGTTTAGTTCCTCTTGGAGTTCATGTAGCACACAGCCTGGGACACCATCCGGTCCCATTGATGCTGTGTTTTTAGCTTTAGAGAGGGCGGCTCTCACCTGGGCATCTGAGATGTTAGGGAGGCTACACTCTGCTGGGATAGTTTTTTCTCCTTTTGGGGGGGGGGGGAGAAATTTGCACTGAACCTGTCTGCCAGAATGTTGGCAATGTCAGTGGGTTCGTGTATTTTGTGTCATTTTGGACTAACTCTGAGCATATCTGGGAGTTTCCACCCAGGTTTCTAACATAGCTAAAGAAGGCCTTGTGATTGTCTTTTGTGTCTTTTGCGATTTTTCTCTCAAAGTTGGCCTTGGATGATTTTATGAGTGATCGTAGCTTTTTGCTAGTACTGATCAGAGACGCCTTCCCTTTTAGGGATTTTGCTCTGTCATGTAGTAGCTTCCTCCTCCTGTTGTAAAGTTTGTTTATGGCTGGGGTCCACCAGACCGGGCGCCTGCCTTTGGGGGAATGGGTCTTGGTTTTATTTGGGATTGCATGATCCATGCATTCTTGAAGGTGCCCATAGAAGGCATTTGCAAAGGATTCAGCAGTGTGGGTTGTGGTTTCCACTGGCCCAGGGGCCTTGAAGGATACCACTTCAGTCTTAAGAAGTGTGAAGTTTGCTTTTGAGTCCTAATCTTTAAAATCAGTCCTAGTTTAACCAGAAGAGTAACCAGATAAATCCATTTATACTCACATGCTGATGCAGTAGCATGCCTCTCAACCTCATAGCACAATAAATCTGGACAGAGCGACAAAGCCTAAAAATAATGGGGAACAACAGGCCAAAATTAGGAATAGGTTTTAAATACTGCTCTAATAAACATAACAAGTTGCGAGAATAACAGGATTTGTGTTAGCATGCATTTTCTGAAGGATATGAAGTCTGAAACTCAAAAAGTATGTAATTATTTAGTGACTTCAATCTCAGTGATTTGCCAGAAAACCACAGAGTTTATGAGGAAGAAAATAAAACTTGAGGTATAAATCTGGACATTCCGCGATAATCTGGATAGTTGAGAGGTGTGAATTCTTTCCAATACTAACACATACACACAAGAAATGTAGACACCAGTTTCATATGCTGACCATGCAACTATATAAAAGTTATTCTTGTGATTAGTCACATTTCTAAACAGGGTATGTTTTGATGAATGGCTGTAACTATTCTTTTAGACCTTGACAGACTTCTTGTTACCCCTCAAATAAATTACCTTTCCTAGAGATATTCAGAAAAAGATGTACTCAGATGAGTAGAACGTATGCCTGACTACATTCCAGACATTAACAAATTGAAATTGCAAAGCAAGAATCAGAGCTTTTGGGGACTTGAAATTGCAAGAGCTTTCCCTTCAAACCTAAAACAGAAAGAGTTTGTCTTATTAGAGTCAGTGTTGGTGTCTATTAGCATTATTCGTGGGTGTACCCCCCTCCCTTCTTACAGTCCCCTGGCCTTTGCACATGCACACACACACACACACACACACTAAGAGAGGGAGAGATGTTTTGATTTTATATACAAATTAAATCTACAAAGGGTCACTGAATTTCCTCAATTCAAGCACCCCAGCCTGCTGTGACCTTCACTACTGCTGATTTACTTTTAACCTTTCTTTGGTTTTCCTATGGGTGTTGAGCTTAAATTGAGAAGATGCAGTCATACTGGCATGCTTCATGAACAGTAGACTGCCACTAAGGCTATGCAGTACACCCATACTGAAAAATATTATTACCCCATACAGTAACCTAAAATCCCTTCGCTCTTCCAAAAAATTGCTAGTGCAAACTGTTAAAACCAACAATTCAGCTGGTGAATCACTATTCTCCAACTCTGCTGGTAAAAACTGGAACCTACTTCCTACTGAACTCACCACCGACCCCTCCTTATCCCAATTCAAAAAATCCCTTAGGAAATACATAAAAATGCAGTGGCTTTGTCCCTGTACAAACCCTGACTAACCCCCACTCAAACATAATTCATAAATGAGAACCTCATTACAGGAATAAAACTGACTCTCTAACTGTTTAAAATTCTGTGTATCACCCACCTACTGGAAATATTTAAAGTTAACACTACACCATGTATGATAACCACCTTTAATATTTGTGTTTTCCTTTTTCAGATGAAAGCTTTAACTATTTATTTTTCAGCTACTTGCTTCCAACCTTTGCTGTGTGTATGTGAGAAAAACATGTACCTGTGTGTACATATCATTAAACAAATCTCAGTTTTGTGGTAACTCACTGCAATAATTTCACTGTATTTACACTTGTTTTTTTGTACATTTGGAGCTTTTCTCCCCGGGCCTCCGTTGAAAATGGACCTGTATCCAGTCTGACTTTCCCGGTTAACAAATGTAAAATAAAATAAAATAAATATACCAATGGGGGTGCATGCTGCTCCCATGCAGTATTTGATTTGACATACAGTTGAAATTTACATTAGGATCCATCCAAACCGTCTTAATCTGTAGCAGCTACTTCCTCAACTAAAGTAAGACCTGTAGAATCCCATTCTGTACTGTAAGGTAGCACAGTCCCCTCACCTGCTAACATTTACATGATGCTGGTTTTGCTACACAAATTAGTTAACTCATTCAGCTAATTACATTGTACCTGTTTGCTATGGAAAGGACAGCACAACACTGTGTTATGTTTGTGGCTTTACAAAAAAGGCAGCAGCTTAGAAGAGCCGTTTAACAAGGCTATAAGGATCTAATTTCAAGTTACGCCCTAGAAATTTTGAGTCTCTGCTGCCCTCCAGCAGGCACCTTTGCAAATGGTTCCCAGTCACACCCCCAGTGTTTTATGCCGCAGTATGGATGGATGAAATAATTTAGTGTTGATCGTTACCAGAAAGTTGCCTGATGCACCCCAGTGCAATGCCTCGTATTTGTTAGGGTTCATGATACCTGCTGCTGTAAATCTATCCATTGCGTCGGCTGTCTGAGCCCCCCTCTCCCCCCCCCCCCCCACTATCTATTTCCATGCGTCTTGTGGACTATGACATTTCGATATTATGCGTTTTAAACTACATGGGTATAAGAAGAGAAATTATTTTTATACTCGAACCTCCTAATTTTATTTCACTTGTGGACCGCAAGTCATGCAGAATTTTAAAAAAATGCACTCAAGATTGTCAATGGTCCCTTACAACAATAAAATGATATTTTAGGAGTATTCCCATCCGTTAACACAGTGAGTAATTACATATTTTGCAGACAATACTTAGATCAGGGCTTTATAAAACATGAAATTTGTAACAGATGCTAACTTTAAATAATCAAATGCGTTCTTATGAGAAAAAAGTAAAGCAAGTAAATGCATTGAGGACTGGAGTATACTTGGCTAGCTCTATATATTAATGCATGCGTTTTACCCGTGTATTTGTAACTATTGGTCATTGAATGAATGACAAGGTCCGTGGTTCATTCTAACTAGCACGTTAATAAACAAATGATCTTGAGGTAAGTACTGAGAGATAGCCAGGTATCCAGATCAGTTGGGTACACATAAATGAAGTAAGCTGGTTCACAATTTTATATATCTTTTTTTAAATAATTTGACACCCCGAGCGCGACACCCACACACCCCTTTGGGGGTGCAGTGCTGTCCGTGTAGCAGGGGGATCACAGAGATGTAAAAGAGTGGCCCTGGCGAGAAAGGATCAGTGTTAGGACGGCACAACGCGGGTGCACTTCTACTGCATCAGCATTTTGTCCGTTTTATGAGTTTAATCCGATCCCAGGAAGATAGTTTGACGCTCCTTAAACAGTAGAAACATTAGCGTGTGTGTGTGTGTGTGCGCCCGCAGGGACATCTGACATAAAACTAGCAGATCTGCTTTGTTACTTGGGGTGCCCCGCATCTACTGGGAAAAAAACAGTTTGTGCCTGAGCATCCAAGTGCCCCGGAATCGTGTGCACAGTACAACTGACACCGTATGAACCTTCTACCTTTGTTTTACTTATTTCGATGTGTTAGGGTAGTCCGCTGATCGTGCCGAACCATTTTCAGGCTCAGCCCGGGACAGAGTGCAACCAAACAAATCATGCATTAGTTACACTTAAGTAAATATTATTACTCTAGTTGTAACTGCCAGAGGCATCAGATTATTGAAGCTGTACAGAAACGGATTTGCATGATACATACAGTTCAATGGGGAGTACAGGTACCACATTTACAGTATTAATTAAGGTTAGCAGGAACAGCCCGAACTTGTTTTTCGCGCTGCACTCTCTTCAGTGTTGCATCCCAGCTAAGGATGTTGCTGCTCCTTACAATGGGGGCGATGGATCTAATCTTATACACTGCCATGCCAGTCATACCTCTTAGAAAGAAATCTAAACGGAGACAAAAATAATAAGGGGACAACGGCTGAAAAAAGGGACGTATTTTAAATATTGGTCTTATGAACTTAGAAAGTGGCTAGAATAATAGGGTTTGCATTGTCATGCATTTTTGTGAAGGCTACAAACCTTGAAACTCCAATGTCTGTCATTAAATAGTGACTTCTATCCACAGCGATTTGCCAGAAAACCACACGTTTCATGAGGAACGTATCAAAAATATGAGCCAAAAATCTGGAAATCTGGACATTCTGCGAAGATCTGAACAGTTGAGACCTATGATACTGCATCTGCCTCTACACTCAGGAGGGTTCCTAACAGAACACCTTTACTCACCTCTGTGCAATACCAGTGTTACACTCTGACCCTGAAGCAGTTATTTTTCTGTGCTGAAATATTTGCAGACGTACACGATCAGCTGTAAGGTGACACGAACCTTCTAGTCATCACACAAAACAGATTTTAGTTGCGAAAACTTAAAACATTTCTTGATTTTCATGGGCAGACAGGTGAAAACACAATATAACGCACACAAATGCAGTGGACGATTTTTATTATAATCATAAAGACAATGCCTTCACTTCCCTGCAAAAACCAGAACCACCACTCAATGTCTCCAGTCTGAGTAAACTGTCATCTTATTGTACGCACTGACTAGAAACAATAAAACGTTAATTAACTGGATTCATGCCCAGCACCAAGCAAAACTCACGTAAGTTTGCCCTTTTAATCGATACTTGTGTTCTTGCACGCCCCACTGATTATTTACTAAAACGCAGTTTACAGTTGTGGTTATCCATTATCGAGCCTGAACCATTCTTCTAAGAAAATATCGCACTTTTCTGCATGTGTCCATTTACTGTGGGCAAAAAGCTTGCCTCTAGTAAACAGGCGAGGGAGATGGGAACCTCATCAAGGTAACATGCAGCCGTATATCTGATGAGAGCAATTGCAGAACTGTTTGTATACTTCATTTAACATGCAAACTACTGCGCACACCCCGTCCCATCAGCTCGTCTTCTTTCTGAAACCATCCTCCGTCCTGCCGAACTACAGCGTAACCACTAGGCTCAGTTCGTTCACTGGTCAACTGTCCCAGTGTCAGCAATCTGTGCTGACGCACAACCCCGTCCCTGCCAGCCCAGCCTTGGCCACCAAGCCAACACGTCGGCGATGACGCTCCAAGGCTGCTGGGGGTGGGGGGGCTGTACCCAGAGAGCTATATAAAGTGAGCTGCAGCAAGCCTGGAAACTCAGATCTAAACAAGGCATTTAGGCAGTGGATTTAGAAATTGCACTAGACTTAGTACCTCTTGCCACTACCTGCTCACTCGGAATCTAAACTATGATCAAGAAAATGTGTCCCTCAGAGCCTGAGCTGAACATACCCGCCAAAAACTGCTACAGAATGGTTATCCTGGGCTCCTCCAAGGTGGGCAAAACGGCTATTGTGTCCCGGTTCTTGAACGGTCGTTTCGATGACCAATACACACCAACCATTGAGGATTTTCACCGCAAGTTGTACAGTATCCGTGGGGAGGTATACCAACTGGACATATTGGATACATC
Source organism: Protopterus annectens (assembly GCF_019279795.1). Lineage (NCBI taxonomy): Eukaryota > Metazoa > Chordata > Ceratodontiformes > Protopteridae > Protopterus > Protopterus annectens. Next base: position 514,570,738 of record NC_056746.1, on the reverse strand, counting down.
TGGAAATCACCCTTTCCCAGCCATGAGACGGCTGTCCATACTAACAGGTGAGTGCTACTTTCCAGGGAAGTTTTACAACTCTTCTGCAAACAGCAATTGGATAAGTGCATGCATTATGTGTAAATATTGAATAATTATCGATTACATCGTATGGATAAAACAGATTCTACAATTTCAGTTACTCTGAGCAAATTATTTTTGTAGCATAGAAAGCGGAGAAAGATATTTATACATTGCTACTTAAGTATGTTAAGAGTATTAAGTAGATATTTTTACACTGCTATTTAAGTGTGCTAGAATAATAAGTTTGCAACGGAACACTTGGGACTGTTTTTAGAAGTGTCATGCAAGTGCAGACGAACTCTGCTCTAGGGTTTTCAGATGCAATGGCACGCTGCAAACCCTATGCAATAGCTTGGTTGCACCTCAGTTTGTCTGAGGTGTTCTTTGTAAATAACGGTAATGTTGTAGTTGAATTGTGGTACCTCCACTACACATTTACATTTGTTTTAATTTGTGTGCGTGAACCAGTTTGGTTTCCTAACTGTAATTGGTCCCAGTACCCAAAGACTTTACTGTTGTGAGACCTTGCTTAGATGCAGCAAATATTGCTTTGAATGTAAGGATGTAGTGTAGCAGGCACTTGCATAGTTGCTCAAAAAGTTAGCCACAGTACAATCTGCTGGAGCTTGCAATATTCGTGTATAACAACAGTTTAGCTAAAACAGTTGACTTAAATAAATGAGCATGTAAGAACAATTTGCTCCTACACAATTATGCGCTTATCTTACGTTTGCTTTATTGTTTTTGTGTTGCAGGAGATGTCTTTATTCTGGTGTTTAGCTTGGACAACCGAGATTCATTTGAGGAGGTGCAACGACTAAAGCAGCAAATATTGGAGACCAAGTCTTGCCTTAAGAATAAGACCAAAGAGAACATAGACGTGCCTCTGGTCATCTGTGGCAACAAGGGCGACAGAGAGTTCTTCCGTGAGGTGAAAACGGAGGAGATCGAACAGTTGCTTCTTGGTGACGGCCAATGTGCGTACTTCGAAATCTCCGCCAAAAAGAACACCAACTTGGACGAGATGTTTCACACCCTATTTAGAATGGCCAAACTGCCCAGCGAAATGAGTCCAGACCTGCACAGAAAGGTGTCCATCCAATACTGTGACATATTGCACAGAAAATCTCTGAAGAACAAGAAATTCAAAGATGGGGATGCCTATGGCATTGTGGCCCCCTTCGCTAGGCGCCCGAGTGTGCACAGTGACTTAATGTATATCAGGGAGAAGGCAATTGGGGGAGGGCATGGTAAAGAGAGGGACCGTTGTGTTATCAGCTAAATAAAACCAACCCTTACTGTAACAAGTTGAAGTGGTGTGTGTAAGTCAGCATGAAGTAAGGCATGCAGGTGGGAGGTGACCACTCCTGAGCCTTTAGAAGAGTTCCAGATGATCGCTGGAGCCTGGAACCTTTTGGGGCAAAGAAGCCGCTGGCCTTTAGGGGCAGAGTATGTGTTCATAAACAATACACTTGAAACCAATCTTCCTCATGTTAGGCGCTACTGTCTAACAGTAAGATTGTTCAAACAGGGCGGCTAGAGGTATAATGCCGCGTAAGAGAAATGATTCATGTAAGGACTCGTGTAGAGCCAGAGATGAAGGCATCACAGTGGTGTGTTATGTGGCTGTAGAAAATGGGGGTGTATCCAGAGTCCACCCTGAATATTGTTTTGTGATGTCAAGGGATTATGCATAGTAAACTGTTGTATTCAGATTGCAGCGAAGACTGTCTGTAACGGAATATATGGAACTTCTGAAAGCAAAAAAAGAACATGCATTGTGTTTACACATTTTGATCTGCTGTTTTTGCAGACTACAGTGAACTTTTTAATTTATCTGTAAAAATATAAAAAAGTGTCCAAAATCTGAAGTGAAACTTATTTTCTTAATTGTGAAATAATTTTATCTTTGTAAAATAAAAACAAAATGAAGTATAGTTTGTTTCCTTTTCTTTGCTTCTTAAAACTGCTGTGTGTGTGTGTGTGTGTGCTTGCGTGCGTGCATGTGGTGGGGATGTTGGGAATATACTCAAAACGTTCAAATATGAGTTATGTAAACTAAAATGTGTCATGATCAGGTCTGAACGCAGACTGATATATTGCCCATTAAGAAGCACTTGGCAAACACTTCCCTCTGAAACATATATATTATATCCATTAATGGTGCTAGAAAAGTTCATATCCTAAAACTTTATGACATTACTTTAATAAATTCACACATAGAGTGTGTGTGTGTGTGTGTGTGTGTGTGTGTGTGTGTGCTCGCGCATGTGGCAATGGAATCGTGCAATTATACATTTAATTGACAATGTATGGACATGACAAGACATTATGCACACTATCAATAGTAATATACGAATTAGAAGGAAAAACAAATTGTTTACACAAAAATATCTAGCTTTTTGACAGATTCACAAGAAAAAATGGACTTAGCATTCTGCTTGTTCCTTGTAATTGGTTTGTTCACTATCTAAAGAAAGGGAATAAGTACGTTTCTGTTTATGTAAAACATTAATTAGAACAGTGGCTGAGTACAACTTGACCCAATTAAACTATTTACTTCACCATCTACTCCTTTATTGGACTTACCACAACTTATAGTCAAATAAAATAACAAAGAAAGTTGGTAGAAAATTAAGGAAAACTTTACTAAAAGTAGTAGAAATCTAGAGCCAGACCTACAGTTTATGCAAATAAGTACTTAATTTCAGGCATGCTTTGGGCTTGCGTTGGTACATAGCTCTCAATGAACCAGGGACAAATCTCAGAAGAATCAGGGAATAAATCCAGAAATAATCAGGGACAGTCAGGGACACTTAAAATATTTGTACTATTAATCTGACATTGACAGATTGAATTGCTAATAATTTTCTGAAGTAAAAGAAGTCTATAACTATAATTATTGTCATTATTTATTAAGTGAAATTAACCACCTTTTCTCCAAAAGAGATACAATTTTAGAAGGGATTACGAGGGACACACCTAAAAACTAAGTCAAAATCAGACACAGGTATGCATTGATGTATATTAGTAAACAGAGCAGAACTGCTGACAGGTACCTTTTGGGAAGTTACAGACCAAACAGATAAAGAAAATTGGGAAAGCGATGTAAACCAATATTTTTGGTTACAAATTCCACATTTTATTGTTTGATTAAAAAAAAAACTTTCGACACAGTAAGGTCATAGAAGGGATTTTTACACTGATCTAACAAACAATGCACAGGTTTATTTCCAAGAAGTGCAATGCAAATTACTTTTATAGGTAGAAAATCCTAGGCATACATTATAACTAATGCCAGCTCATTTTGATAATAGCATTTACTACTATAACTCTGGCATTGAAACTCCCTAGCTATTATTTTCATAACATGCGATTCTTTTTAGTTCTGTTGTGTTAGAAATAATTTTTTTTGTAGGGGAAATGGTGTACAGGGTAAAATCTTTTGAGCTCTCAGTATAACCAGAGTTGATGTTAGCATTTTGGGGGCCCCAGCAGATGTCAAGTTGGGTGCCCCCTATGCACTTCCATCCTAAGTATCATCCTGTCACTGCCACCCTCCCTAAGCAAAAATTTAGTTTATGCTGCAAACTTTTAGCAGTAATACCCACAGATTGACCTATAGCTACAATACTCTTACATTACAACAGGCCTGTGTACCACACCATCTCACAGAGGGACATTAATAGTTATTGAGAATTAGTTTTAACAAAAATATATTACAACAACTCTATGTACAGGTCTGGACTTAGGTGCAATGACACCCTACGCCTACTGTTTCAGCCACTCCCCCCAGACACACACACACACACGTCTTTCCCCCATCTTTCTGTTCCCCATACTATGCACATTGTTTATTTCTTCCTTTTCTCACATTTTGCGTGACTCTTCGTCTTTATCAAGAAGCTCTAACTTTCTATATGCTCTGAAGCGCAATTTAAAGTTTTTTTCTTTTTTTCACAACCTTTTCGTCCAATGATGTCTTGAACAGAAATTATCATTAAGGAAGGAAATTGTGTTGCTGTTCATGTTTAGTTTTTTTGCATCCTTCCAACTCACCTTTCCTGACCAAGGCAGCACAGTAATAAAACCATTTAGGTAATAACTCAAATAAGCCAGGGGCCCAAGAAGACATAGGGCTATAGATGTCCTATGATGTATTTTAGAGCATTTCCAAGCCTTTTAATACAATGGTGACCTAAAAAAAAACACGAGTATGAAAATAATTTAGTTCTTATTTTTTTTCCTTCAAGGAAGACATAAGATGTACCCAAGACTTAATTTTCAAAGATGACAAAATAGTTGCTCACAATAAACTAACAAGCCAGTTGTCTGGATACACAGGTCCTATCTAGGAACCGCCTGCCTTCCTAGACTTCCAAAAGACTGCCTCTGCATCCCTGTGACATTAGACTGGGATGAAAGCAGATGTTCAAATGGCTAAAGTCATAGGTTCATAGGTTGGTACTAGGCTATCAGCCCTAGGGCCTATACAAGCCTAGCCATAACAATTCCCTGGCTATTTCTTCCCACACTATTTACTTCCCTGGACCCTGGATCATTTATTTTAAGTGATTGTTGACATACATACACATAACATGCCTCCTCACTCTTCAACCCAAACTGTCAAAGCAACTACTCGTGTACGTGCCTGAAGTGTGACTGTGAGGTAAGTGAAACAAAAAATAATGATTACAGTAATGCATTCTACTGTAGTGCTTCTAGACAGCATACTGGCCCTGCCCCAGCTATAGTAATTTTTGTACACCTCTGAGGTCTGTGAGAAAAGTAAAAGAAACAATGACCATACCCTCTTCAGCCCAAACACAAGCTATAAAGACCTCTAAGGTTTGACTGTGAAGAAAATTAAAGAAGTAATAACCACGCTCACACATACGCACACACATGCACACATGCACACACACACACACACACACACACACACACACACACACACACACACACACACACATACACACACACACACACACACACACCCTACAGCAGCTTTCTGTACACACACTTCTGAGCAGGGCTAGTTTTAGAATAGGTGCAGTTGAGAGCAGAGGCCATTATCAGCTTTATCCTAACAGGGTCATATCACAGCCCTGTTCAGGTTAAAGAGCAGAATTAGAAAATTAATACATCTTTTTCTCTTCATTTTCCCCCATCCAGCAACAGCTTTTGCGGGCCACCCACACAGTCGAGGATGATTAAGGGTCCCCCTTATATCTGTTTATATAATCTGGGAATACATTGTGCAACACTGGTACTGGCACACCACAACAGTGACTGCTGTTTAGCAGTTGTCAAAGAACAGCATGGATAAGTCACTTTTATTTACATCATTGAGAAGTAATGCAAACCTCTGATTTCACTTACCTTCTCTGATTTTGCTCATAAATTTTGCTTTGTCCTTATAAAAAAAAATGATTTGCTTGTAAATCATTCAGGATTATAGACAGTCAATTAATCCAGACATTAGAGTTTTATACTTATTGTCCAGAAATGCACGTTGATGCAAAAGGCGTTATTCTATTAAGTTTTTAATTGAATTAGAGTAATATTTAAACATTTTCCTGATTTTGAGCCTTTATTCTGCTACTATTATTATTGTTCTGAATTCTTCAGCAAAGAAGTTGAGAGTTGTAATATTTGGTGTTTTACCAGTATTTATAAAACTCCCTGAAAGAGAAAAACATCCCTGAAGATTGGAAGCATCAGCTCTTTGTAAAATCCAAGGTATGCACTGAGATCGGTCACTGTAGCATGCTGATCTCGGTAGTGCTTGCCTTGCTTATGGTCATTATTAGCTTTAACCTAATAGGGTCATATCACAGTCCTATTTGGGTTAAAGAGCATAACCAAAAATTAAAAAAATTTTTCTCCTTATTTTTCCCCAACCAGCAGCAGCTTTAGTGGGCCCCCCACACAGTCAAAGATGATTAAGGGGGCCCCCTTGCAGCCACGGGTATTGCAGGTACCTAAAACTTGCTAAATTGTTAGTTTTAGTGAACAGAATGCTCACCAGCAAGGTTTAACTAGGCCAGGGCCACTATGTCAGTGGTAAAATATTTAATGGAATTGTGAAAGCCGTTGCTTGATTAAACGCTGTTAGTATAACCAGATATATCTTTGAATGTTAAAGGTGATGTAAATAAGGGTTATTACTCACCTGGTTTGTTAACTATACAAGTTTGCTGTACTAGCTTTTGTTGGTTTGACAGATATATTACATAATATCAAGATAAGATAACTTGCTGTGGTTGCAGGACCCCCCCAGGAACAGGGGGTCCCCAGTGATCACAGGGTTTGCTGGTGCCTACAGCCAGCTATGAGTATAACAGTGGGGATCAAAGGAATCAATAAAGACACACAGAAAGAAAACTGTTTCCCACAGCCTTAACTCTCTTTACTAATGTTTTAGGTTCAAGGGAAGGTGTTTAGAAAGCAAATGCAAGCATAGTTCTATAGTGCTACAGCACACCACATCTGATACATGTGACGTTTGCAGCAATTCTCTGTAGAAACATGATCTGTTTCAAGTGGTGATACCTTTACAATAACACCATTTCAATAGGAATTCTTTGCCTACCTCTTTTACCCCCACCATCTGTCCCTCCTGAAGCTAGGATGGGCAACCTTCTAGTGGATAAAGTTTGAACTCTTGAATTTCGACGGTTTGAGCTTCAACTCGTTGACAAATGGAGTACCTCCATAGGAAATCACTGTCAGTGAGTTGTGCCAGAAGTGATTCCCTTTTGGGTGGAGTTTCCCCCTTCTTCGAGTTGATGTGACCGAGGAGTTAGTATATAAGACTGGGGGTTGGGGGTGCAGGGTGCAAACCCCCCCACACAAAAACACATAATAAAGTGTTTTTCGGCAAGACATTTATGGTGAATGCTGTTCGTGGATTCCGATCCTTGGTACATTCACTTTCATCTACTCATAGTGGAACCATGTGGGACCGTTCCTATTTGGTGTCCTACAAAATAAAAAAAAGAAAAAGAAAAATGTTCTGACATTTTAGGACAAAACATATTTCTTACATTTTTTAATAGCTGTATAAAACAATTATTTTGTATCAGAAACACCTAAATATTTTATGAAACAGCATAAGAAACTTAAATTCTACAAGGATAACCTTTTAGTTTTGACAAGAAAGTGAAGTTCAGACTTTTGCAGTGGTTATGAGTATGGTTAGTCCTATGAAATCTCACAAATTCACAAAAAGTGTCCCTGTTTGGGCATTAGAAAAGGTGGTAACCCTATTACAGAGTAATGTGTGCTTCAGTCTTCAACATATTTGACCTTACTCATAAAAACACTAATGTGGCTGCTGAGATGTTGATTCACATTAAAGTCTCTTCCTGTTTCAGATTCCTGTGAAATAGCCTTATGTTTCATAAGGAAGCTTGGCAGTACATTTTTAAGTTGGACATGAAAACTGACAACCTGCACCGAGTAAATGCTGCAAAATGAGATGTTAGTTTGAAACAATTGACTTAGACATCTATATACAGTAACACTGTATACAGTAAAACCAATGTAAAAAGATACAGGCAAAACTCAGACAATGAACACCAGCTTCTGAAGTATAGTGAATTTGCACTCCCATAACCTTTCACAAATACTTCATCCCACACAGTTTGGCTTCATCAAGGGGATGTTATGTCTGCTAAATTTGGTTGACTTCTTTGAGACAGTCACCAAAGCCATGGACGAGGGGCAGATGATGCACACCGCCTACCTTGACCTGGCCAAAACCTTTGACAATATTCCCCACTCAGGCATAATAGATAAACTCTCTCAGCTAATCCTCAAGCCATATGTTACCAGATAGGTAGCAAACTGATAGAACCCACATAGTCAAAATAGGGGAAGCCACCTCAAGCAGTAGACCCGTAACAAGAAGCATACCCCAGGGTTCAGTCTTAGGGCCCCTGTTATTTGGGATATACTTTTCTGAAGTGCATGCCAAAACCAGTGTGCTATGGCCGACCAGGTTTTCAGATGACTGCAAGCCGGGTGTTGTCATCAATTCCCCTAGAGATGTGGACATCCTCCAAGAGGGTGTTACACAGACAAATAACTGGTGCCAGAAACATGGCCTCAAGCTGAATACCAAAAAATGCATCATCATCCCCTTTGGGGAGAGTGACGTCCCCACAAGTTATCACATTAATAACAATGTCCTAAGCACGCAATCAGTCGCTAGGAATTTGTGCACCCAAGTTGATAGCAACCTGACTTTCAACCACCATGATGCTTTCATTCTATGGAAAACCTTCTACATGGCCCACCTCATAAGTAAGGGTATCCAGGGACAAGGAGGTCATAACATCCCTGTATTCTTCCCTTATAAGTCGCATTATTGAGCACAATGCCCCTTTCAGCATGTACCTCGCAAAGCCTATGCAGCAGCTGGAGAGACCACAGATGTTCCTCATCAGGAGAATCAAAGGCCTCAAAGATCTACCATACACAGATAGGCCAAAAGCCCTATTCCTCTACTCATACAGACTCCTCAGAGGTGACCCCTGTCTGGCATACAAGGTGATCATGGACCCCACCTTGATGGGACTGCTGCATATCCGTAAGTCAAGCTCCACTCGAGTAACCTGCACGCACGGCCTCAACCTGGTCTGTGACATCAACAAGACTTGCTGGTGGAGCAGATTTGTGTCCCAGAGACTCCCCCATCTATGGAATAAACTCCCTCTCCACATCAAGCAGAGTACCTCTTTACCCCTTTTTTAAGTGCAACCTGGATGGGAAATAGAAAATATAACCCTGGGATTCCACCCACCTGCTGGACAGGGGCATCAGGTGTTGATTTGTCTAAACATGGACTAAACTCTTGGCTAGGCTTGTAAGGGCCTCAGGTCCAATAGCCTAGTAACCTCCTATGATGGTGTCAGAGACTGTCAGATTGTGGGTGTCTGTCGGTTTGACATTTCTACTTTATAAGCTCACCAACAGAGGATCTCATTCTCTGATTTCTCTTTAGGCATATGGCTTACTTTGTTATTTCCCCAAATTGCTTAATTTAATTGTAGCTTATCAAACACTGGTCATTTTTGATGTAAGGCTATAAAGAAGTTTGAAGGCCATCCATTGAGAAGATGTGATTTTTATAAAGTTAGATTTGTTGACATTTAAATATTGCCAGCTCTTTTACATAAAGTAGCAGTGGTACCAAATTGTTAGACTGCAGCAATTCTGCATATTTTTCAAAGGATGCAGAGGGAGACCATCTTGTGAGAGGTTCATAGCATGAGATATTGACCATCCTTGGCTGCATTTTGTAGCAGAAATGTTTAAAGTTAACTGGCCATGTAGTTAGTACAAATGTTAATTAATAAGCTATAAACATAGTTTATGCACAGCTAAAATGTGGACATTGACTGGTCATGTACATACTCATCACCTGTAGTCTGTAAAAGAAACAAACGAGCTGTATGCTTAATAATAATAATAATAATAATAATAATAATAATAATAATAATAATAATAATAATTTTGAATAACATTGCATTTATTATAGAGGAAAAAAGAAATCAGTCACAGAACAGCCTGTAATATCACATGCACAAGTTAAAGCCTGTAAGGTGTTGTGGTAATTATAGTATGTACATTTATTTCATGTATTTCTTTAGCTTTTGTTAGTTGTATAGGTCTACAGGCCTGAATGCACCTACATTCAAGCATGAATTGGAAAGCTCCAATATTCTTTAAAAAAAAGGAGAGCAAAGTTTGCAAGCAAGCATTTGAGAGCAATGTAACTAATTTACTTTATTCTTTAATGAGCATATACAAGATTTGACAAAGTACAGATGAAAGCATTACCTTTATCTAAAGGGCATGTTAAGCAATATTTATGTTACCTTATTGTAACACTTGCTACAAGTCAATTTACTCTCTTTTAAGAATCTGTGAAACATTTAAAAGTATCACCAGCAGGGGGCAGTAAAGTTAAGTTGTGATTCTGTGAGATTCATTTAATAAAGTAGAGAAAGAAGCTGCACAAGCATTTAGAAGTAACATTCTGAGTGTGAGAAGGCTTCAGAAAAAGTGTGTTGCTGGAGAAAGTGGCATCCATTAAACAAGGGTGCCATTCCTGCAGTTTTTAACTTTTGTACTCTACTTGTAAGATGGAAGTTTAACGAGCTCACAGAGCAAATGCTTCTTAGCAGAGTATACAAATAAAGAACTCATATAACTACTGTGTCATGCTTGGTTAACAAGTACTAATTCAATGATATGTTTACAGAACTGGCATTGTGATTCTTATGGTACCTTTTTAGAACACAAACAAGATGCTGTAGATCATCTATCCCAGTTCCACATGCCTTAAGTGTTCAGTTCTCCGGTTCCCTTGCTAGGCACTGCATACCTCTCAACTGTCCAGATTTTCGGCTTATATTTTTGGTCTGTTCCTCATAAAATTTGTGGTTTTCTGGCAATTCACTGGGATGATCTGAGGACTGAAGTCACTAAATAATGACATACATTTGAGTTTCAGACTTCAAATCTTTCAGAAAGAATCAAACCCTGTTAACTCTAGCAACTTTTTAAGTTTATGAAAGCAATATTTACATTATTTGCCCCAATCTTGGGGCTTTGGACCCCTCCCCCAGTTTTGTCAGGCTTTGTCCAGATTTTTTGTACTAAGAGATTAAGAGGTATGCTATTTTAATGCATGTTAGCCAAGTTTAGGCAGCTTGATGGACAGTTTTAACTAGACAGCCATCATCCCTCCACACCCATGTGTAGCACAGGTAAAAAAAAAAGTTATCTGCCTGCAGTTACCTGCCTACATAGAACAGTGCTTGAAAAAACAGGTGAGCAAGTGAAAACTGCATCTATCTTTTATATGTGTTCATCTGCCTTTCCAGGAATAGCATGCAATGTATTAGTTAAACACAGTGCATATTTAAATGTTGCAATCCAGTGCAGAAAACAGACATGCCTTAATAAAGCAGCAGAATTATAGACTACAGTTACACGCCATATGTGTGTGTGTGTGTGTGTGTGTGTGTGTGTGTGTGTGTGCATTGTGTGGTTGCGTGCTTGGCTACGACTGACAAAGTGCAACATTTATGAACTCTGTGGCCTCAAAAGAAAACTACTAAATTGCTTGGACACAGAAACTATGACTGTCAGTTAGTTGATTAAACTTTATTTTTTTTCTGTTTGATAAACTGCAGTACAGTTAAGCAACAATCTAATTCCAGAAAGAGGTAGACTAGGTAAGTATTTTTCCTCTGTTTATTTGCTAAGTTTTTCTGCATAGCCGCCTATTTTGAGCATTTTCTGGCTTGTTAAATTTGATTTCTGCATTAGTAACTGTATTTAGAGCACAACCTAGAGCAGTTTACTGAATTTCGTGTTTGCACTTATTTTTAAAATCGTTTTTTTCTCAAAACTTGCATTTTATCTGTCTTTGGCCTAGCACTCTTGTGTGGGGTCATTTACTGCACTGTTATAACTTGCTGATACTTGTTAACCTCTGCTATCTCTGTAAAAACAAAAAACAAAAAAAATCTTGCTTTTTTCCCACTTTTCTGAGATTTAAAAAAGTTCAGTTACAGGCTTGCTGTTCTTGAACTGTTTGTAAGTTTCTGTGAGGCCATTTTTTGCTTGGGCTAAAGGAAAGTCTCTCTGTTGATCAGTGGCAGTGAAAAACATTGAGCAGCCTGCCTGCCCCTGTGGGAGTGGTTACTGACTTGAAACTGTAGTTTTATTGGCCATTCTGGGTCAATTCCAAAACTCATTCATCTTCCTCTCTTAAAACCTGGTTGCCTCATGGTTTTGGCGTCTTTTCAGGCTTGTTGGCTGTTGGTGAAGCACCCACCAAGTGGAGAAAACGCTGAGAGAAGAAAGGAGCCACTTTTGAGACTTAAAGTATTTTTCCTCTGTTTATTTGCTAAGTTTTTCTGCATAGCTGCCTATTTTGAGCATTTTCTGGCTTGTTAAATTTGATTTCTGCATTAGTAACTGTATTTAGAGCACAACCTAGAGCTGTTTACTGAATTTCCTGTTTGCACTTATTTTTAAAATCGTTTTTTTCTCAAAACTTGCATTTTATCTGTCTTTGGCCTAGCACTCTTGTGTGGGGTCATTTACTGCACTGTTATAACTTGCTGATACTTGCTAACCTCTGCTATCTCTGAAAAAACAAAAAAATCTTGCTTTTTTCCCACTTTTCTGAGATTTAAAAAAGTTCAGTTACAGGCTTGCCGTTCTTGAACTGTTTGTAAGTTTCTGTGAGGCCATTTTTTGCTTGGGCTAAAGGAAAGTCTCTCTGTTGATCAGTGGCAGTGAAAAACATTGAGCAGCCTGCCTGCCCCTATGGGAGTGGTTACTGACTTGAAACTGTAGTTTTATTGGCCATTCTGGGTCAATTCCAAAACTCCTTCATCTTCCTCTCTTAAAACCCTCTTTTGCGTGGTTTTGCGTGTTTTTGAGCATAGCGCAACAATGGGCAGCACCGCCTAATTGGGTTTAAACTATTCCTGGCTCCACAAAGTCTGCTCTTCACTTTTTCCCTTAGAACTGCTCTATCTCTCAATTTAAACACCATATTCTCATGTAAGGCCCTTCACTGGTCCAATTAAGTAATCCTACAAGTTAGCACTATTAAACCATAAGCACTACTTACTCTTATACTCTCTACGATTACCCTGTCCTCTATTGGTCCGTCTTAAATTCAGTTTCTCTATTACTCTAGCATGTCCAAAGGTCAGTCAATGGTTTCCTCTCCAGTCCAGCTGGTGAATCTGGGAATTTTGAGGCAATGTTACAACTGTCTCATGTACACGGACAACCCTCTCCTCCTCCAAACAGGTTCAAATATATGTGAGAGATGCAACTATTTAGCCAAACTGGAGGCTGAGCTCTCTCATCTCAAAACTGGTGTAACCAGTCAGGAGGAGAAGGTAACCTCACACAACACAATTCCAGTATCACATAGTCCCACCACATCAGCGAACCAAACACATAAATACACAAAAACATACGCGGAGGCTCTAAATAAAAATCTACCTAAGCAACAGAGACCTCCAAAGCAGACATCCAAGCAAACGCTACCTCAAAACAAAACACACAAAACACATAACCCACAAAGTCAGTGTGCCAAGCAGCCACAGCCCTTAAGGCTGAATGACACACCTGATACTCTTGTTATAGGTGACTCTATTGTCAGACACACTGAAGTCCCGCTCACCAGGCTGAATAAAGAGAAGGTCACAGTGAGCTGCCTGTCAGGTGCTAGGATCCGACACATAACGCAAGCTTTCAGGTCACTCCAAAGCAAATACAAATATGACTCAGTCATTATACACGCTGGTGTGAATGACCTGAGATGTACCTCCCTGGACTACATGAAAAGAGACATAGAGGAACTCTCTGATCATGTAGCCCAGGCTGGTATGACCCTGACCTTGAGCAGCATCTTACCCTCACCTAGAATGGTGCCACAGTACAAAGACAAAATGATCGATTTTAACAATTGGCTAAAATTTTGGTGTCATTCAAAGGGGATCCAGTGTCTGTCAGCCTGGGATGACATGCTCGACAAGCCACGTTGCTTCGCTAGGGACGGCTTGCACCTGTCACCACTGGGCTTTCGGATATTGGCAAAGGCTCTTGCCACCCTCATAGTGCCTTTTTTAGGCAAGGCTCAAAAGTCAAACCCACCCCCATAGACAGTACAAGGAACAAGAAACTAAGGGTAATGCTGCTAAACGCCAGAAGTCTTAACCTCAAGATGCACGCACTCGAAGCTCTCCTCAGTATGGACAACATCGATATCTGTGCAGTGACAGAAACCTGGTTCAAGGCTCCAGAGAGCACCCCAGCACTACCAGGCTATACCTCATATCATGCTTTTCGGCCCCAAAACCCGGACGAACCACAAAGGAGGGAGTTTCCATATTTATCAAGGATATCCACACCTCCAGGTTAGTGGCATTGCAGTATCGGAGACCATCCATGTGCAACTAACAGTGGGCAAGACTGCTTTTCAGTTTATAGCATCCTACAGACCACCCTCTCAAAGTCAGGAATCCCATTCGGCTTTCCTGAAAACATTGGAGAACATGAAGATCTCTCTGAACACCATTATATTGGGCGATTTCAACTACCCAAACATTGACTGGAAGCACTACTCAAGCCCCAGCACCTTAGCCCAAAGATTCCTGGAAATTATAAACTCAAATGCTATGGAACAACTAGTCACCACTCCCACAAGAGGGGACTTCATACTAGACCTGATCATTACCAACATGGGGACTTTATGCTCCACACCAGAAGTATATCCCTCATTGGTAAGATCAGACCATAAATTAATTTCACTGGATGTCCACATCCCGACCCCACCCCCAGCCCAGAAAATCATGGTGAAAAACTTCTCAAAAGCGAACTTCTCACTTCTCAAAACCGAAGTGGAATCCTTCAAGGCCCCAGGGCCAGTGGAAACTACAGCCCAAACTGCAGAATCCTATATAAATGCATTCTACAGACATCTCCAGGAATGCATGGATCATGCTATCCCAAACAAAACCAAGACCCAATCATCCAAAGGCAGGCGTCCAGTCTGGTGGACCCCTGCCATAAATAAACTGTACAACAGAAGGAGAAAGCTACTACATGATAGAGCAAAATCCCTAATAATGAAGGCATCTCTGATCAGTACTATCAAAAAATTACGATCCCTCATAAAATCCTCCAAGGCCAGCTTCGAGAGAAAAATTGCACAGGACACCAAAGACAATCATAAGGCTTTTTTCAGTTATGTTAGAAACCTGGGATGCAACTCCCAGACTTGTTCTGAGTTGATTCTAAACGACAAAAAATACACTGAACCCACAGACATCGCCAATATCCTGGCAGACAGGTTCAGTGCAAACTTCTCCACCCCCTCCCCCACAAAAGAGCAAGTATCTATCCCGGCAGAGGGCTGCCTCCCAAACATCTCAGATGCTCAGGTGAAGGCTGCCCTCTCCAAAGCAAAAAACACTGCTTCCATGGGACCAGATGGCGTCCCAGGTTGCGTCCTACATGAACTACAAGAGGAACTAATCCCTCAATCTCAGCCTCACTACAGGATATGTGCCCACAGAATGGCGTACAGCAACAGTGGTCCCACTCCACAAAGGTGGAGCCTCTACGGACCCTGGAAACTATTGCCCCATAAGCCTGACTAGTTAGTCTGCAAGGCTATGGAGAGGATCATCATGGAGCTCATAAACAAAGACATTGGAGACCTACAGACACTAGATCCTACCCAGTTCGGCTTTGTCAAAGGCAGATCCTGCCTTTTGAACCTGGTTGACTTCTTTGAAACAGTCACCAAAGCTATAGATGAAGGGAAGGTAGTCCACACAGCCTATCTGGACCTTGCAAAGGCATTTGACACAATACCCCACTCGGGCATCATAGATAAGCTATCCAGCTTAAATATAAACCCCTATGTCACAAGATGGGTTGCAAACGGGCTCAAAGACAGAACCCACAGAGTGAGAGTTGCTGGAGCCATGTCAGACTCGAAACCGGTCACAAGTGGCGTCCCACAGGGTTCTGTCCTGGGACCACTCTTGTTCGGTATATACTTTTCCGAGGTACAGGCAAACGTGGGAGGACTATGGCTCACCAAGTTCGCAGGCGACTGCAAACTGGGCACCATAATCAACTCTCCAGCTGACACAAACATCCTTCAAAAAGGTCTCACAGAGACAGATAACTGGTGCCAGCGCCATGGTTTAAAGCTAAATGCCAAAAAATGTATAGTCATACCCTTTGGCAAAAACAATGTGCCCACAAATTACCACATAGGCGGAAACCCATTAAGTACAGAGAAAGTTATTAGGGACCTGGGGACCCAAGTTGATAGCAATCTCTCCTTTGAAAACCACATTGCCAAAGTGGTTAGAAAGACCTTCTACATAGCCCACCTCATCACGAAGGGTTTCACATCTAGATCAAGAGAGGTAATTGTGCCCCTTTATTCATCAGGCCCATGATAGAATACAATGCCCCTTTTGGGATGTACCTTACCCGACACCTGCAGCAATTAGAAAGACCCCAAAAGTATCTCACCAAGAGGATCAAGGGTCTCAAACAGATGCCATATACTGCTCGGTTAAAAAAACTCCAGCTCTACTCAGTTGCATACCGCCTACTTCGAGGCGATCTATGCCTGACATACAAAGCTATGTCAAATCCAGAATTAATGGACATGCTCCACCTCAGTAAATCTAAATCCCTTAGAGCCACACGCTCGAGGGACTTGAACCTCAGCACAGAAATAAATAGAACTTGCTGGAGGGACAGGTTCATAACCCAGAGGCTCCCTTCGCTCTGGAATAGAATTCCAGTTCATGTGAGGCAGAGCACCTCACTGAATCTCTTCAAGAAGAATCTCGATAAGTGGATGGGGGATCGTAGGTTTGTCCCAGGGATTACTCCCGTGTCACTATTAGACAGAGGCACAGTAAACTAAACCTTAAAAAGGGCACAGTATACTCAAATCAAGGGGTGGCGTAAGCCATACAGAATCGGGCTAGGCTTATAATTGCCCCAGGGCAGATAGCCTAGTATGAACCTATGAACCTATGAACCTATATCTTCACCATACATTCTCAAATCTTTCCATTGATTTTGATCCAAGACGACTCTCAAAAAGGTGTTTGTTAATATATATTGCTAACGCTGTTAACCTGGTCTCTATCAGCCTGTTTTGTCTGAATTCTCCTCATGATTATTTAGCTGCTATTTTCTTAAATAAATGTTTTGGAACTCTTAACAATGGTAGATAACCTTTTCCTTTTTCCTGCTATGATTACTGCAGAGTTATTAGTCAAGTGCTTACTTTTGACTTTTTGTAATCCTGCTGTATCTCCGTATAAGAAATTAATCATGTACATACGTGTTTACTGTCTTTGCCCATGTAGCGTAGGTTGTGTCTGAAAAGGGTCCTCAGAGCAATTCATTTACTCAGTTATCAATGTAAATAAATAATAAAACATGTTTTCTGTGACATTCTGATGGCCTTTTGATGGATACCCATACTAAAAGGTGTTACCATGGCACTAACATCCTTACTTTAAAAATAGTTATGTCTGGTAATTGTCCTCCCCACAAACTATGCTCTCTATCAGACAATCAGTGTATAGCCTAAGAGCTGGCCAAGAAAATGGCATCACATTAGTAAGGCCATTCTTTAAAACAATCTTAGGTGGAAAAGCATTCTGTAAACTGAGTCCAGCCACTTGGAACAACCTTCCCATTTCAAGCAAATCACTAAACATACTTGAAGCATTCAAGAGCAAATTGCAAGAACATCTTTAACAAGAATATGCATGCAAATGTTTCAGAGATGCAGGATGACATATACTTTTAACCTACTGATGATAAAGCATCCAAGTCTGTATCAGTCTAGTTGATGTTTAACAAATGCCTTATCCATTTAATTTGCTCAAAATGTAAATATGTATATATTCATTATCAATACTGCATACTACATTATCAAGCAATGCGAACATACTTGCATACCATTTTCAAACTTTTTATCTGTTTTCTTAAATGTACATAGTTCATCTATTATTTACTGGTTCTTCTCTTCACTGTTCATCAGTTAGTTTTGGGTGATAGTTGAAATGGGTCACTAGACTAGCTTCACTTACCTGATTAACAAGATATATATTTAAAAAAAAAAAAAAATATATATATATATATATATATATATATATATATATATATATATATATATATATATGGGTCTGTCATTCTATCTATCTATCTATCTATCTATGTAATTCTCTGTCACTGTGAATTCCTGTCCGTCTCTCTATGTATCTATCTATCTATCTATATCTAACAATTCTAGTCAGCTATTCCCTTAATCTTCAAAGTGTGCATCTTTGGCCTTGTAAACATTTTCAGAAATATACTGCCTGCTCAAACTTTAATTAAGCTCAGGTAGAACACATACTAAGGTCCTTTAGTCTTTTTGAGATAAACTCTGGTGTTGACTGTGAATAGCCTCACTGAGACCAACGACTGGTGTCAGAACCATGGCCTTAAGCTCAATGCCAAAAAATGTGTCATCATCCCCATTTGGGAAAAACTCGGTTCCCATGAATTACCACATCGATGGTAGTCCACTGAACACAGAAGGCGTTATAAGAGATCTGGGAACACAGGTTGACAGCAACCTCTCTTTCGATCACCACATTGCCACTGTGGTCAGAAAGTCCTTCTATGTGGCACATCTCATTACTAAGGGTTTTGCATCCAGGAAGAAAGAAGTCATTGTCTCCCTCTACTCTTCCCTCATTAGGCCAGTCATCGAGTACAATACCCCATTTGACATGTACCTCACTAGACACCTCCAACAACTGGAGAGGCCGCAAAAGCACCTCAGTAAAAGGATCCTAGGCCTTAAACACTTGTTCTATATGGACAGACTCAAAAAACTCCAACTATTTTCTGTATTATATCACCTACTTAGAGGCGATCTCTGCTTGACTTACAAATCCATGTCTGACCCAACTCTGTTAGAAATGCTACATCTGAAGGAATCCCAATCCCTCTGCACCAAGCTCTCCAGAGACCGCAACCTCATTACCACAATCAACAGAACATGGTGGAGGGACATGTTCATAACCCAGAGACTGCCCATGATATGAAATAGACTTCCCATCCATGTCAAACAGAGCACCTCACTGGCCCTCTTCAAGAGTAATCTTGATGAGTGGATGGGAAATAGAAAATTCACCCCGGGGATCACTCCAGTGGCTCTACTCAACAGAGGCACTGGGAATTAAGGTCGGGTGGCACAATGCCAGGGTAATCTTATGGGTTAGGCTTGTAAAGACTCCAGGGCCATTAGACTAGTACACACCTATGAACCTATGAACCTATATTTTTCAGTGTCATGAATAAATTCATCATCCCCTGTGCAGAGTCTGGAATTTCTAATTAACTGACTCTTCAAAATGTTGGGGGAGATGTATTATGGAATATGGATGCATACTAGTACAAAACAGTGAGTTGTTCTTCCAACAGTCTGTCCTATGAAGACTAGTATGTAAGACCCCATCTGCATCAACTCTGAGATATCTAAAAAATCTATCCAAGTATATGATTCATGCACTGTGAACTTGAGAAAATCTGTCGATGCTTCTACATATTGAATGAACTGACTCAGTTCTTCAGAGATATCATCTCATAGCAAATAAATATCATCGACAAAACTTTTGTAAAATTTCAATGCAGATGAAAAAGGTTTGCTGTTAAAATGTGTGCTTCTTTCCAGCTAGCCAGCACTTGGTTGGTATAGCTGTTTGCACAGGGGGGTGCCCATGGTGCCACCCTGTTTTTGCCAGTAGATGTTCTGATCAAATATGAAAATGTTGTTCTCGAGCATGATTCCAGTAACAAACCTATAAGATCGATCTTCTCATTCTCATATTCATTTTTCTCTTGCAGAAAACTCTTAATGCATGAATGCCATAGGTGTTGGGAATAGCAGTAAATAAACTTTGCACACAAAGAGTTACCATCAGATGTTTTATACCATTTTCCAAACAACTATTATAATCATAAAGCATATCTAAAAAGTATCTGGTCTCCTTGATAATCGCTGGTACCTTTTGTAGAACTTTCCTCAGTTGCTGTTCTATAAATATAGAAATGGGATCTGTTGTCCACCTATTGCCTGATACGATAGGACACATCTGGGGGTCTTCACAATTTTTATGCAACTTCAGAAGTCCGTTAATGCTTTGAATAATTGGATGGTACATTATGAGGTAATTGAATAGATCCTGTGTGATTCTCCTTGTCTTGAATAAATCATGCATGCAGGGTGTCTTTGACTGTTTGCCTCAATCTATTTATTTGAATTCTGGTAGTCTTCTCATAAGTGCCATCATCTGCCAGTAATTCTAGCATCTTATTCCTGTAATGAATACAGTCCATCAAGACAACTGCACCACATTTGCCCGCAGGGTGCACTATCACATTCCTATTCTCTTACAACTCTTTTTAGTGCCTGTTTTGCAGCATTATTGAGATTGTGAGAAAAATGCCTTGGTGCATTCAATTGTCTGGATATCTCTGCTTGACATACTCTCAAAGAAGTTTCAATGGTGGAATTACATTAAGGAATGTATGCGCTGGATTTCCTCAAAATACTGCCATTATCTTCATCATTGTTGTCATAAATGTTTTTAACATAATATTCCTCCCAAACATTTTAAGATTTAAGATGATGTCACTCATCTTGGAGGATGTGGCAGGGATGTAATTAAGCCCCTTATTCAGTAATGCAGGATGAGCATCAGTCATTGTTATGCTAGACATATCGATCACTAAATCATTCACTTTTGTTGTTTCTTGTGCTGCCTGTACTGCTCTTTCCATTTTATTGATAGTCTCCTTTTCCTCCTGCCCCTGCTCTAGGAATGTGCTCTCCCAGCTGTCTTAACAATTGTAAAGGAAGTGCCAGAAAAAAAACAGGTAAGAATCGAATTATCCTTACAACTTGCTCCTAGGTCAGCAGGACGATGTTGCTGTGAAACGGTGTCTGTTAAGGCATCCTGCTTATCCCTTTCTTTGGCCTGGTCAGAGATCCGCGTTAATTCAAAAGTTGAGTTTTCTGTAGCTGATATTCTTAATTCATTGACGTTAGCTCTGGTGTCAGAGTTCTTGCTGACAGTTCATGGCCATCAAAAAATCTGCCCATTTTTAAAATCATTATACTCTCTCATGAGCTTTATAGCCTTGATTTGTTCTAACTTCGAGTCATATGCTGAAATGTTGAAATATAAATAATCTAATTTACTAATATGTGCATCTTCTGTATATTTCATCTCAATTTCTTTCTGCAACTTCTCAACTGTTATAATAAGTTCTTGTTCCATATGTTCAAAGAACTCTATAAGTAATTTAATGTAACTAAAGCTCACCTCTAAGCTGAGTGCTTAGCAGCTCCTTGTAAGCACAGCCGGCCTTAGGCATAAGTGAACTAGGCGACCGCCTAGGGCCCAGCCTCTTAAAGGGAGCAGTTTTTATTTATGTGTGTATTTATTTTAATAAAAGTTTGCGCTCTTCTCCGTACCCTGTTGAAATGTATCCGGAACCATGGCGGAGGAGCATGAGCGCCCTCCCACTTTCAGCTGCAGATTGGCTAGGACAGTTAAAAAAATAAATAAATAAAAAAGAAAATAAAAAAACTTTACTTCGCGTTACGCATGTCTGCTGTAAAGAGCAATGTGAACGTGTGTGGTGCACCCTTAGCGGTGCGCCCTGGTGTGTGAGCGTCCTTACAGTAAGAAAACTGTACTGTTTAGGTATTTTTGCATAGTTTTTAGTTATCTTGTCTTGTTTTTCTTTTTGCTATTTTATTCATCACAATTATTTACAAGTAATTATACTGTGAAGGATATGGACATAGTGCTGTTATATCTAGTTGTACTGCTTATATGCGTCTAGGGACTGAGTGTAAATACCACGTGTTTAGTATCACTGCAACTGATTACATTGACATAGTTTACTGTTATAAGTCTAGCAAACTGAGTTATATCTTTGTTACATGTTTCATCACCCAAATGCAAGCATAGAGTCAGAAATTGTGAATATGTGCATTTCTTGGGTCCTGATGTATGAACTGCGTGTTTTGCAGTTCCAGTAAAATTTTTACATTTACGATTCTGCTCAGTTGCAATGTACTTGCATTGATGTTTAGCATTACTAAATACATTGCTTTTAAAACTCAGTGTTGAACGCACGCTGATTTATAGCATAACTTTGTGTACTGTTTTTAATGTGCTTCTGAAGCAAATGACTAATTCAGTTGTTAAATGCGCAGTTGTGTTGAACGTATACTAATTTATAGCATTACTTTGCATACTGCTTTTAATGTACTATAGAAGCAATGGTCCAATACAGTTGTTAAATGCCTAATGTTATTAGTTCTAATTTCATAGCATCTGTATATGGAAAAGTAGCCAGTACTGGCTAACCTGTATTCTGTTGAATGACACAGATAATTTATTTTTATTTTATTTTATTTTACATTTGTTAACCAGGCTAGTCTAGCTGGATGTATTTCCATTTTCAGTAGAGGCCAGGGGAGAAAAGCTCCAATAGTAGCACACAGAATATACAAACAATATATACACAGTGTAAAAAGATAAAAGGTATGAATGTAATAATAAAGAGAAGTATTACACTAAACAGTGTCAGACAGTATAAGACAAGTCGATATACAGTATAATACATAGGTAAATAACAGTACAACAGGATGTTTTAGGAATACTATTTACAGTGCAGTCCTTACAGAGATATGCAGCAGAGTTTAGGAATAAAAGTGAGAAAGAGAGGCGAGAAGTAAAGAATCAAAGGATTAATCAGGATTACTGCAGGCATAACCAATGGATCTTCAGGTGTTTTTTGAGGCTTTGTTTAAAGAGAAGCAGAGCGGGAAGTAAGGTTAGTTCTATAGGTAAAAGGTTCCAGTTTTTACCTACGGTGTTAGAGACAAGGAATCCCCTGCTGTGTTGTTGGACTTTGTTATGGTGGCTAGAAGTTTGCTAGAAGAGCGTAGTGAATTTAGGTTTTTGTAGGGGATGATGAGGTTAGAGAGTATAGGAGTGATGTTAGGATGGTAAAATAGCTTGCTGGCAATGGTGAGTTGAGTAAATAACAGATGATTTTGTAGTTCTAGCTAGCCTAGTTGCAGTAGATTCAGACAGTGGTGGGTTCTAAAGGGATTGCCAGTAGCAAATCATAGTTTGATAAGGTTATTTTTTTAGGTTAGTGTAAATGGGTGAGGCATATAGAAGAGTTGAAATTAAGTGAGAGTGAGCAATATTGGTTCTGGCTGATGGAAGAGTTTAATTCTGTATAAAGAGCCAATTTTTTTTGTTTACAGATTTTATAGTGTTGTTTATATGGCTGTCAAAGTTAAGGTTATTATCAGTTGTAATTCCTAGCAGTTTAGTGGTGGAGTCTGGGGATATGAAGGTACCGTTGTTGGAACTGATTGAGAAGTCTACTGGGGAGGACTTACTGGTAGGTACAAAGAGTAGGAGCTTAGCTTTTTTGGCATTTAGAAGGAGGCAATGCTTTAAGAAGCAAGTCTCAATTATGTTGAATACCTTCTGAGGTGAAGAATGTAGTTCTGAGGGGGAGTTAGCTGAACATATGGTTGTTGAATCGTTTGCATATTGTATACAGGTGGCTTGAGGAATTGCTACATGCAGGTCATTGATGAATAGTGAGAAAAGGAGAGGTCCTAGAATAGAGCCCTGAGGGACTCCAGGGGTGACTGGCAGGAGGGATGATAGGTTCTGATCCCAGAGAACTGCATGTTGCCTATTGCTGAGGTAGGACTTGAACCATTGGATAGCCAAAGTATCAAGGGAAAGGGATTCTAGAATGTTAATAAGAAGGGTGTGGTTAACCATGTCGAAAGCTTTTGAGAGATCGATAAAGAGTGCAGATGAGAGGATATTATTGTTGCGATTTCTATTGATGGAATCTGTGAAGGATAAGAGGGCGGTAGTGGTACTATGAAATGGCTTAAAGCCATGTTGGCAGTTAGCTAGAATGTTATGTTGAGTTAAGTGGTCTGATAACTGATGGTGAATACATTTCTCCATAATTTTTGCTAGGGGTGATAAAAGGGCTGTAGGCCGATAGTTAGAATAATCTTTGGAGTTACCACCTTTGTGTAGGGGTATAATATGGGAAATTTTCCAGATTTCTGGGATGGTCCCCTCTTTAATGGTTCTATTTATAAGGATGGATATTGGGTATGCAATAACTTTGGCTGCTTTTTGCAGGTATTCAGATGGAAGCTGGTCAGCAGAAGGAGTGCAAGGCTTCAGTTTTTGGATGAATTTGAAGATGAGAGCTGTAGAGATGGGTTGTAATTTAAATGTTGGAAGAGAGCCAGAACTGGGGGCATGAAGTTTTGAGTTATCTGGGGATAGCTGACTGGCAAGTGACTGTATGTAGTGTAAGGTATTGAAAGCATTAGCAATTTGGAGGGAGGTATTATGATCGGACCCTAGTGGGGTTGGTGTATGAGAGTGACCTGGGAGTAAGAGTCTATTGATACCTGACCAGAATTTCTGTGGGTTGTTTTGGTGGATTTGCTGCAATTTACAATAGTAGTTCTTTTTGTTAGTATGTATGGCCTTTTTTTTGTAGCATTTCTAAGCTGCCTAAAGTTTTGTTGGTCAGAGAGAGTTTTGGTAGCTCTCCATTTAGCAAATGATTTGTTTCTAAGCAACATTTTTTGTCTGGTTTCCTTAGAAAGCCAGGGGGCTGGTTTAGTCTTCATTCTGATGGAACATTTAGGAGCATGCCTATCGAGGATAGCTAAGAATTTGGAGTTGAAATGTTTAGCAGCCTCATCAAGTGGGAGGGATTTTAAAGGATTCCAGTCACAGGCACTTAGTTCATTTTGAAATAGTACTGGGTTAAAGTGTTTGTTGGTCCGTGAAATCCTATAAGTGGGGGGGGGGGTAGAAATATCATTCTTTTGCCTTATAATGTAAGTCAAAGTGTGATCACTTACATCAGCAGGTAGAGTTCCTGCCTTATAAGCTTGTTTATGATTATTAGTAAGAATCCAATCTAAGGTGCTTTCTTTTTTATTTGGTTTGTTGATTCTGGTTGTAGAGGTAATTGTTTGACTAAAGCCATGAATATTAATATGGGATGCGGGATTTTCAGCTTTGACAGTTTTCCAATCAGTGTTGAAGTCACCTAATATTATTGTTTCTTGTGGGTACGTAGAGGACACCCAGCTAAGGATATCCTCAATAGTATTGGTATTGTTACCAGGAGGAAGATAGATACAGATGTTATATAATGATTTGCTGGGGCTGATTTGAAATTTGGAGATAAGGATTTCTGCATTGTTTTCCTGAGATGGGTTATAAGGTAAAGAGGAGATCTGAAGTCCATCTTTATATAAGATTGCTCCCCCCCACCCTTACTTTTAATACGGTCTTGTCTCAATATATTATATCCTAGGGGGACAATTTCATTGTCTTTAGTTTCAGGTTTTAACCAAGTTTCTGTGAGGCAGAAGATGTCAAAGGAGTAAATATCTAGACGGGCATGGAGATGGGCTATTTTGATATTAATACTGCGGATATTAAGATGTCCTATTAGGAGAGAATTGGGGGGTTTGGGGTGGATAACAAGTGGTGTGGGATAGGGGCTGGTAGTTTTGACTATGCAGGCATTGGTTGGGCCTGGATTAGGGTAGGTGTCACCATCTTTCAAGGAGGGATTTTGTAGTCTTAGAGTAGGGTTGTAAGTATGGCTTATTAGATATTTTACTTTCTTTACTGTGAGTTTGTTGTATTTAATATGTGAGAGTCTATGGTATTTGGCTAGCAGGTAGCTTGGATTGGAAGTGATATTTATTTGCGTATGGGTGTGGTTCAGGGTTACTATAGCTGTTTGTTTTGGAGAGTAATTAAATTGGTAATGGGTTAGTTTTTCAAAGGAGGTGAGGATATATGCTGAGGTGAGGACAGATATGTTTGGTTGTGATGGCTTTGGTTACCTTAGGCATACTGAAGAGCTTAATGATGCAGGTGAGTGGGGGTGACAGAATATAATAAGGTATATTGAGTAGGTTAAGGTTACTCAAATGGGAATTAATCCCAATTGGTATAAGGTATTGGATAGGTGAGAGATACTATAAGAAGGCTTTTGAATTGTTAGGTTTATTACATACCATTCTTACATCAATGGCTATGTCCGTTCAACTGGATGACTTTTTAAACTACGTAGCATCATAGTGCTAGATATCACTATCTTTGTTTGGCTAGATTGCAACCTTCTTTTCTTTTGCAGTATTTACCCTGTTTCTTAATTTTTCTCTTAGTACAAAGTACCAGATATTACATTGAGCAGTCCAGTACCTGCAGGGTTCTTAAGATCGCTATCTACAGCTAAAACACACTGATCAGAACCTGAATAGAGGCAGCAGATATCAAAACACAGGAAAAAGACTTGTATGTTCAAAACCCCATACCTTGAGTATCACTTCGGTTATGCTAAGAAGTATTGCTCTGCTACTTTTATAATAGAATAATACTGTGCTTTTAAAAATGAGCTAGCAATTGGTAAAACTGCTACCTTTTGCTGCTCTCAGGATGGCAGCTGTTTGGCACTACCGATGTTTTGTTCAGGATTAGGGTCTCCCTGTTAGCAGTAATAACACCGACTGATGAGTGAAGGCAGCAGCGTTTTACAACAGCAGTGTGTGTTAATGCAGCTCTTCATTAGTTACAAATTTCTTTAATGTGGAAATGTTCAGATTTCTCTACTGCAGAGATTGTTGTATTCCATGATATTGGTGGATTGTAATGACAGAAGTCTGAGTGGCCTTTTATGGTTGAAATTTTCTGAAATGGGTAGTTTTGTCATTATTGGTTTATACATTTTGTTTATTTGCTTATTAAAAGAATGCTTAAATCTACAAATTTAAAACACATTCTAACAAGTGGTGCTGTATTACATAAGGAATATAATTTAGTGCGGTCAGGAAGTTGAATCAAACAAATACATGTATACATGGCCATAAAAAATGCGTGCAAGGAGTCCGTTTTGAAAACGGCCCAAATGTAAACTTAATCCTCCACTGACCAGCTGCATTTTCTATAGATATGGGTTTTCATGCAATTTCAGTGGCAGAGAATTTTACTGTTCATGCTAAGCCTGTTTACATTGTGAGATTGTATTGTTTAGCAAATGACTATCTGTGTTTGTGCTATTCTAGCTTAAGCTTCTGTAAACAGGGAGGAGAGAGGTTGCTATTCTGCTTTCACTGAGCTGTAAGGCTTGCTCACCTACCCCAGAGTAAATTAAACTGTCTAGATAGCAACCCTTTGAACCAAGGCACATGGGCTTCTATTTTCTGAAGACATGACTTTTACAGTAAAGTATGTGTGAAGGAGCAACAGGTAAAGCAGGTTCATTAAAGGAAATTTCCACCTTCACTTGCAGTTTAAACTACATTACAAGGTGTCCTTTCTTCTATGATTTTAATAAGTAAAGGAAATGACTGGACTGGCTTTTTTGGTGACTGACCTACCTGTGGGTGTGGCTCGTAGGGTGTTTCATGAGTATGGCGTGGGAGGAGCTTAAGGGGTGCCAGAGCACTCCTTCGCCTAGGGCGCCATATCAGCTAAGGCCGGCCCTGCTTGTAAGTGTTACCATAGGTGGGCATAAGAAGTACTCTCAAGCCTCTTGGAATAATCCTGTAGTCAAGCCACATCTCCATATGAAGTCTTTGCCATTGCAATCTTTTAAGTTTGTACAAAGCATTTTCAAGTTCTCCTAGTGCTGACAAAAACAATTCCATATGGGCATGTTCCTTATGACTGGACAAATTTGCATCCATTAATTTCTAGTGCAAGAGTGGATTAGTTTGCATACTGGCTATATTCCTCATTTGGCTAGTTTCCTTAGAATAGGTAATTTGTCTTGGATGATAAAGTTCAACATCACAGTCTTCAGCTCCCTCAGAATAAATGAGGCAATAGAGAAAAAAAAAACAGTTCAATCACCATGGTGAAGGTCATAAACAGGTCATAAACTTTAATAAAACACTAAAACAATAAAAAGAAGATGAGCATTTCTGGGTTAACATTAACCCTTCATCAAATCTACTCATGCTCCGTGAGTAAAATCATTTAAAAACATGATATCCAATCAAAATCTTGATATTGCCTCCCCTGATACATCAATCCTGGCTATAATTTTCTTTTTCATGGTTTTTCAAGTTATAGAAAAAAGTATCACATTTTCCCCAACATTCTGAAGAGTCAGTTAATTAGAACTTCCAGACTCTGCACAGCAGATGATGAGTTTATTCAAGCCAATGAGAATATAGGTCATCAATTCAGAGATAGAGGTTATACAAAACATGAAGTGGAAAGAGAAATAACTGCAGTAAGAAGCATGAGACAGGCAATGAACAGACTGTTCTTTCTAAGAAAAAGCCTGATTCTGTAAGTTCAGGAAATACTGTGATCATATCCACGCAGAAAAATTGAATTGTATTCACATATGCTAGTGACATCAACTATGTCTGTGATATCATCAAAGAAAATTGGAAAATTTTGACAACAGATGCAGCAATAAAGGATACAGTAGAAGATGTACCATCATTCTGTTCTAAACAAAATAAAAACCTGGAGCGGCATCTATGCTTCACTCCCCGTATGTACAACAACAACATAAGATCTGAAATAACTGGTACTTATCTATGCAGGATGTGCACATGTTGCAAGTATATTTCCAAAACAAGTGAATTTATACACCCAATATTTGGAAACAAATATGTTCCAAGACTATATGCTGACTGTAAAACTAGAAGTATGGTTTACATTGCTTGCTGCAACTTGTGCAGCAGCTTTTATGTAAGAAAATGAACAGACAGTTGAAGGAACGTATTTTGAAGCACATAAGTGGCATCCACTTAGGAGGCCTGAAGAATCCTCTTGTAAAGCACATCTCCATCAATCCTGGCCATAATTTTCTTTCCATAGTTTTACAAGTTATGGAGGAAAGTATTAGGGGAGACAACATCATGGACAAAATGGAGCTTGCAGAAATGAAATGGTTTGAATGTGAATTTACCTGTTAAGCCAGTCCTTAAATGGCATAGGCTCCACAAATGATTATGATTGTTTAAAATATCTCTTTAAGTGACTATGTCATGATTCAAACCTCAAAGCCAGCCCCTGATGGGTGTCAGCAATTTAACAGATTTTGATTGGTCATCATGTTTTTTAAATGGTTTTACTCACTGAGCATGAGTAGATCTGATGAATGATTAGTTTTAACATGAAAGCACTCATCTTCTTTTTATTGTTTTAGTGTTTTATTAAAGCTTATAACCTTCACCATGGTGATTAAACTGTTTTCTATCTCTGTCTCTCTCTCTCTCTCTCTGTATATATATATATATATATATATATATATATATATATATATATATATATATATATATAGGGGCGGAGCAGTGTTTAGGTAAGTGTTTGTTTGTTTTTACTTTTTGTTTTTCATATGTTTGACATTTCAAATGGTGATCATATGGTGTCGACCACATGAAATTCAGCATTTTGAAGTGTCGAACATATGAAGTAGATCTATATATATATATATATATATATATATATATATATATATATATACACACACACACACACACACACACACACACACACACACACACACACACACACACACACACGAGTGCGCACGCACACATTTTTACAGATGCAAAAATATGCTATATTTAGTTCAAGAAGCAGCTTAACAGTATCAAAACACTGATGGAAAAATGGAATTATGCTTAGTAGAGCTTTATGAATAAGATGTAGACATAATGACCAAGATCCCACTTCCTTTGAAGATACACGGACAATTCTTGGCTGGATAAAGGAGGTGAGATCTCTTTTCTTTCTGTCATTCCTTTGCTTTGTCTCCCACTTTTATCTGCCTTTGATTCATACATTTTACAGGCAGATAAGATAAAATGCTAGGTTCTTTTAGAAAAAAATTGTCTGATAACACAAGTGGAAATAGGTTCCATATTACCATCCATCTTCAGTAAATTGAGACTTAAAAGCAGTTCAAGGCAAGACATTATTTGTTCAGGACAGAATGGCAGTAAGCAAAATCTAAAATATCTAACATGTCAGAATAACAAACTTTAAGTACATGAAACAAAGCACAGACAAGTCTCACATAATGCCATTTAGAAAATTCTTTCCAATCATAATTCATATCCTTAATTGATAGTAGAAATATGCAGTTATTATTCAGAACCTGCCAGTACAGTTCCATCTCTGTATATTCTCATACACTGTATTAGTTTCCCATGATTTCATCTGGGCAGTAATTTCCATTTACATAAACAACGCTGTATTCATTACAAAACTTGTAACAAGACAAGGACGAGCTATAAAGACATATTATTTATGTTTCCAACTGCTTCTCTTAGGTAAGCAGTGTCCTAAAATATTCCTTTACTTTAGAACAAAGCAAAAATATGATCTTTATTTAAAATGGCAACATACAGTTGTTGTACCTATGCTTTGTAAAATAAAAACTTGTTTCTGGTTTGAAATACAATAATCCATTTCAAAAGTGGTGATGTATAAATAATTGTGGTAGAGAAAATCTATTCTGACAGTTATATTTTTGATAGTTCAATAAATACCTAAAGATAACCCCTAACAGGCAATGTTACTCTGATATTCTGAGGAGAGGAAGAGATGGTGGCAATCACTTGAACGATGTATGGATGGTCTAGGGTAGAATAAAAAGTGCAATCTTTAAACTAACAGAGATAAATGTGAGTTTTTCAAAAAAAAATTTTTTCTATTGTGGACATGTTCATAGGTGTGTAGTAGGCTAAGAGCCCTAGAGCCTTTACAAGTCTAGCCCATAGGATTACCCTGGCATCATGCCACCTGACCTTAGTTCCTAGTGCTTCTATCGAGTAGAGCCACTGGAGTGATCCCCGGGGTGAATTTTCTATTTCCCATCCAATCATCAAGATTTCTCTTGAAGAGGACCAGTGAGGTGCTCTGCTTGACATGTATGGGAAGTCTATTCCATAGCATGGGCAGTCTCTGGGTTATGAAACTGTCCCTCCAGCATGTTCTGTTGATTGTGGTAATGAGGTTGAGGTCTCTGGAGCGTGTGATGTAGAGGGATTGGGATTTCTTTAAATGTAGCATTTCTAACAGAGCTGGGTCAGACATGGCTTTGTAAGTCAAGCAGAGATCGCCTCTAAGTAGGCGATATGAGGCAGAAAATAGGTGGAGTTTTTGAGTCTGTCCATACAGGACAAGTGTTTAAGACCTAGGATCCTCTTTGCGAGGTATTTTTGCAGACTCTCCAGTTGTTGTAAGTGTCTAGTGAGGTACATGCCAAATGGGGCATTATACTTGATGACTGGCCTAATGAGGGAATAGTAGAGGGAGACAATGACCTCTTTCTTCCTGGATGCAAAACTCTCCATAATGAGATGTGCCACACAGAAGGACTTTCTGACCACAGTGGTAATGTGGTGATCAAAAGAGAGGTTGCTGTCAACCATTGTTCCTAGATCTCTTATACGCCTTCTGTGTTCAGTGGACTACCATTGATGTGGTAATTCAAGGGAACCAGTTTTTTTTCCCAAGGGGAGTGACGAGACATTTTTTGGCATTGAGCTTAAGGCCATGGTTCTGACACCAGTCGTTGGTCTCATTGAGGCCTTTCTGTAGGATGTCAACATCACTTGGGGAGTTAATAATAGCTCCCAACTTGCAAATGTCTGTGAACTTTGTCAGCCAGAATCCCTTCATGTTAGCCTGGACTTCAGAGAAGTAGATACCAAACAGGAGAGAAACCAGGACCGTACCCTGTAGGACTCTACTCATGACTGGTCGACTGTCTGACTTGGAGTCAGCTACTTTCATGCTGTGGGTTCTATCTGTGAGCCAGTTTGCAACCCACCTAGTGATATAGGGGCTGATGCCTAGCTTAGTGAGTTTTTGTATGATTCCTGAGTGGGGAATGGTATCAAAGACCTTGGCCAGATCAAGGTAGGTTGTATAAACCACCTTGTTGTCATCCACAGCTCTGGTGACTGACTCAAAAAAGTTGACCAAGTTGAGCAGGCATGATCTACCCTTCACAAAACCAAACTGTGTAGGATCCATAGTTTGGAGATTACCTATTGTTTATTAGGTCCATGATGATGCATTCCATAGCTTTGCATATCAGACTCATCAGACTAATAGGGAGATAGTTCCCGGGGTCTGTAGTCGCTCCTCCCTTATGGAGAGGGATGACTGTAGCAGTGCACCATTCGGTAGGAACAAAGCCTGAGGTGAGGCTGTGATTGAACAGGGCATACAGGTGAGGTGCCAGTTCACTCTGTAGTTCATGTAGAACACAGCCGGGGATATTATCAGGTCTCATAGAAGCTGTATTCTTGGCCTTGGACAGTGCTGTTTTAACCTGTGCAGCAGTAATACTGGGTGCCTGCAATTTACTGGTATTGTGATTGGTCCTTTGGGGGGGGAGAGGGGTAAAATTGGCACTGAATCTGATGGCCAGTATATTGACAATATCTGTTGGCTCGGTTAGGAGGTACCATTGTGCAGTAGCTCAGAGCAATTCTGGGTATTGCCATGGAGAGTCTTTACTATCTGCTGCAATTCTATTTTCATAGCTAGCTTTAGAGGATTTGATGAGGGATCTCAACCTTTTGTTGAGGCTGATAAGGGAATTTTTCCAGTTTTGGGACCTCACCTTATTCCACATCAGTTTTCTACTTCTGTTGTAGAGTTTGTTTATGACAGGAGACCACCAGATTGGTTTCCTTTTTTTTTTGAGGAGAGTGTCTTGATTCTTCTGGGTATGGTGAGATCCATGCATTTTCGTATGTGTTCATATAGTGCATCGGTGTATGATTTGGTGGTGATGCAACTATTCTCCATTTGCATGGGTGCCGTGAAGTTAGCCATCTCTGTTTTTAGGAGCCCAAAGTTAGCTTTGGAGAAGTTTTTCATGGTGGTTACCTTTGTGGGGGGTGGGGATGGGGGTGGGAGGGATGCGGATTTCCAAGGTGATTAGTTTGTGATTAGATCTAACCAGGGAGGAGTTGACTATTGGTGTAGAGCAACGGTTGCCCATGTTAGTAATGACCAGGTCAAGGATGTTGCTACCTCTATTGTGGGTAAGAGTGAGCTAGTGCAGGGCATTGAAATTAATGAATTCCAGAAAGCGTTGGGCTAGTGTAGTGGTACATGAGTAGTTTTCCCAGTTAATGGAGGGGTAGTTGAAGTCACTCAGTATGAGAGTGTTAGGTTGGACCCTAATATTCTCCAGGGTGCTTAGGAACATGGCATGTGAGTCTTGGGACATGGTTGGGGACCTGTAGTAGGCTACGACTTGAATTGCTGTCTTACCCAATAAAGATGGGCTACATAAATCCAAAGCCAAACTGGAGGTTGTATTAAAGGCACCCATGACCCAGAATGTATCAAAATCAAGGCTATGGATGACACTGGTGAATTATTACCACAAGTATCTTTTAAGTTTCTCAGCGACTCTAAATATTTTGAAATGCATTATTATGGGCTGAGCCTGCATGGCAAAGGACTGAGAAGTATAAATAATCATTCTCAATAGCCAAAAAGATGCATTCAAATAATATGCTAGCACACCTTGATACTTCACTGCCTATTAAGTTGCCATCTGACGCCTCACCTTAGTAAATGAGTGTGATTGTTTGAAGTTTTTTGTATGGTTGGGAGAGGCCCCATCACATTTATTTCAAGGTCAGTGATAAAAGTTGAACATAATTATACCCAAACTGACATCAATCCCATTAGCCTGAAATGGGAGCATAACAGTTTAATCAGCACTTGTACAGAAAGAAATTCACACTGGTAATGAATTGCCCTCTGCTGGGATTTATTTTTATACAAAGGAAGGGGGATCTCTAATGATTGTAGCATGTGGTTAGCCCTGGTTACATTTCATAGCAACATCCTCCTATGCTACTGAATTCAGCATGGTAATGCTAATAATCTGCTATGACTACCATATAAGAAAACATAAGTGCTAAATACTACAGATCCCTTGGGTGTGCACATATTAATGGTAGCTGAGCAGCTGCCTGTGACCAAAAACTGATCCAAAGGGGAAATAAAAACAAGAAGGTAGTATTGCAAGTATATGAGTCAGTCATGGAAAAAGCAAAACCAAAAGGAGCTGAAAAGTCTGTATTATTTATTTATTTATTGACTGGCATTTTCATACTGGGAAAGTTCGAGTGAGCAGTACCCTTTTTCAGTGTTGACCTAGGGAGAAAAGCTACATTATTCAGACATCATACAGATCATTCGCATTGTTTCATCATGTTTCTTATTTGCTTCTTCTACATTTTACAACATCAAATATAAAAAAATCACTTTCTTGACATTTTCATTTTTCCAGGGTTATCTTATATGCATTACCCTTTTGCCAAATTATGTGTATCATTGCTTAGTTAACTTTAGTTATTCTGACTAATTTTAAAGAGAAGGTAGTAGAAAGACAAATCATTAATTGCACCACCCCCAAAACAAGATTTCAACATAAGACAGTTTACACTAACATAAGAATCATTAAAAGAAATTGTTAATTATTTGTCATACAGTGAAGTGATAAGTTACAAATCATAGAAACAGGCAGCTCAGGAAGAGTATGCAAAATGCATTGTCAAGAGTCATATGCTACATTACAGCAGTGTCTCACAACCTTTCATTGTACTGCCTTACAGAATCTGCCACTATACCCTCATGGCGCTGATGCATTACTCCTCAGATGCAATCAAAATGCTTTTACTTCAGTAGATATCTGGCCCCTGAACTTCAGCAGTTAGCAAGGAAGACATTAAGGTCACTCACTTTTCATATATCTCCAGATTTCTGCCATAATAAATACTAAAATATAGAAGCAGCAAGACAGAGGGATCTTTCAGTGTGACCTGTTTAGCCATTTCTGGACCTGTTTAACTTGAACCAGTTACTGATAAGCCAAGAGTGAATATCCTTCACATTCTGCACCATGGAATACAGTTCAGTCTGCACAGAGATTAAGGCTTGGTCTCATTTGTTTATAGATCACATCACTGTGATGCTGTCTATAATTACCTGCAGAAGTCCCGGAGACCATAGATGATGAACAGATTCTGTTGCATGTATCAAAGCTAACTTCTCTTTGACATTTATGTGCTTTGGCTTTTCTGTTTTCTTTCAAAGACCGTGCACTTTTCTCCCCTAAAACTGCTTCTCTAGCAAAATCTGAAGCATCTATTTTCACAGACTAAGCTGGGGTCTCTGCCACAAAACCCAAAATTAGAATGTGAAATTCCAGGGTATGAGAATGTTAGGTCCACACAGTTTTCAAGAACCACTGAATTTTTTCTCATGTGCAGCCCGGCAAGAGGAATCATAAGAATTATGGATGCCGTGAACACTAGAATCCTGAGATACTGTCTGGCTGAAGTCTGAGACTGATTTGAAAAGCTCAGGAAGATTTCTATATGCAAGTCCACTTCCTCCTTGTGTTAGGACTGCCTTTTGTAGGAAATAATTTAGAAGGAATCCTAAAAACACAATCCTGTAAGAAGGAGCTAAGGAGGATTTTTGACTGTTGATCTGAAAGCCCAGGTTGAGGAGAGTTATAACCTATGAAAAGGACTCCTGACATCTGGGAAAAAACTGCAAAGTTAAGTAGGTCATCTACACAAGGAAATATCTGAAGGCCATACAACCTGCAATGAGCACCCTTGGTGCTATAGGGAACAGAAAGAATAATGCAGGTAATTGATAATGTGACCCAAAGACAGAAAAGTGGAGGAAACATCTGAACCCTGAGCAATAAGGATGTGATAATAAGCATATTTTAAGTCTAGAGTTACCATGAAACCTAGAAGAGGAATGGGAGGTAACAGACTCTGTAAGATAACATGTTTAACTTTGATACTTTCACAAACAAGTTGAGAAAGAATAGGTCAAGTAATGGTCTCCAAGAAAGATCCTTCTTTGGCACCAGAAACATTCCAGAAGAATACTTCTCCCCTTTGGTTTTGAGGCAGTGGATCTATGACTCCCAAGGAAAGCATATGATGAAGGACCTGAAGAAAAAATAGTTTGGAGGATGAAG
The DNA here is from genome assembly GCF_019279795.1 of Protopterus annectens. Lineage (NCBI taxonomy): Eukaryota > Metazoa > Chordata > Ceratodontiformes > Protopteridae > Protopterus > Protopterus annectens. The sequence goes on along the minus strand of NC_056746.1, from coordinate 514,534,912 downwards.
GGGAATTCCCTGAAAAGGAGGTATCTCTATCCAGTGCCATTTGTATAACCCTCCTGAACTACCCTGAGAACCTATTCTCATCTGAAACAAACTGTTGCCAAAGAAGAAGATCAAGATCCATTTTCTTGGACAGATTTGAAAGGGAAAGAGGCAGAATGGGAAGGAGGGGTGATAGAATGCTGGCATAGTCATTCTGAGGTATATAGGTCTGCCTTTTTTTCTGAAAGGATTCTTGCTTTTTGTTGGACTTCTCTTGCCATTTCATTTTAGATCCCTGTTTGCTGGAAGCTTGGTGGAATTGCTTGTTTTGCTTTTTGGAAAAAGAATCATGTTTTTTGGAAGATATAGAAAAAAGGGACTAAAAATCTTACTAACACTCTGGATCAGTTTGCCTCTTTCATCAAACTGTTTGAGTACTTGAGTATCAGAAGGGCTTAACAAAACCTCTTTATCCAAAGGAGAATTCAAAATCTTAGATTTTACTTCTTCAGAAAACTTCTGATTATGTACCCAGGCAAAACCTTTTATCACAGTGGCAGTAGCTTTAGCACTGGACACAGAATCAGCAAAATCATATACATTATTTAAAGAATGTTGAGATACTTGAGTAGCAATAATAGGATTCAGAAAGGGCCTACCTTCTGATGGTAATGTTGCACAAATGTTCCTCAAACTATCCAAATAATATGGCACAAACATTCCTCAAGCTGTCCACATAATGTTGCACAAAAGTTCCTCAAACTGTCCAAACAACTTAATAAGTACTTTAATATATAAGCGATTCTGAAGCTAGAGTTGAAGAGGAAAAATTATCTTTCCAAACTTATCAAAGGATTTACTATCCTTGTCCAAAGATGAATGATTAGCATTGACCAGAACCTTGATAGGAGCTAGAGAAGAAATAGAAATAACTGCTGGGTTAGACGTGAGGTGCGAAAACAAATACTTGTTAGACTGAGGAACTTTATATGTCTATCTGCCCTTTTAGGGACTGAAGGTCGAACATCAGTATTATTGCAGGGATAGTGTAGACAATGACTAATTATTTTTCTTCTTTTTAGGGACTGAAGGTCGAACATCAGTATTATTGCAGGGATAGTGTAGACAATGACTAATTATTTTTCTTCTTTTTAGGTACAGTGGGCAGAGAAACCTTGAGACCGATACGGGTATCCATGTTTCTGCTGAGGGAGAAGCCTGTTTGTCAACATCACTGCCAGAACAAGTTGGTTGGAAGGTAAGTTGTCACTCTATTGTTCACAGGCACTACATACACTTATACCTCCCTATACCCCCTCCCCCAATATCCCAAAAGTAAATGCAGAAGCAGTGCACTTAAGTCTTTCACAATTCACAAGGCCATTTTTACAGAAAGAGCCACTGAATTAGGTAAAAATAAAAGTAAGTTGCCATGAACTGTACACAAGCATCAAAATACACTTACAATCCCATTAAGCATATAAGTCCCTCATTTCACCTTCTTCTCTAAAGCCTCAACCCTATACAGATACTCTACAACAGACTAAAACATATTTTTAAAAACGACACCTTATCTGATTACCTTAGTGACCACCTTCCCAGTTTCATACACAGGTGTATTACTAACCGAATAAAAGAACACCTGTATAAGATAATCCGTAACAGATCCAACCTTAATATTGACAATTTCATTTCCTCACTCAAGCAAATAAGCTGGAATATGCTAAAATACCTTCCCTTAAATGAAGCCACCTTGGAATTTATAAACATATTTAGGAATATACAAAATGAGTGCTTTCATTTGAAAAGAATGAGTCAAAAACAACCCAGCTCCTTGGTTAACCAAAAAAAAAAAAAAAACAAAGCAACTGATCACACTCAGAGACAAAACCTGGAAAACTTGGCACACCACTAAATCTCAGGAAAATCTATTTCATTTCAGACAACTAAAAATAAAAGCAAAATACAGTATACTATAGGACAAAAAGCTCTACAATTGTAACCTACAACAGTCTCAGCAGAACAACCCCAAAACATTTCTGGTCCTCTGTTCATAATTAACTAAATCCAGGTCACAAACAGCAGCCTAGCCCTCTCCCAGTGATTCCCCAGTAGCTATTACAAATAAGGTTGACAACTACTTCCTAAAAGGGATTACTTCACTCATTAAAGACAATCAAACCACATACACAAATTTGACTTACACAAACACTCATAGAGAGATTCACCTTTCATTAAAAACAGTCCCTACCTCCACTATAAAAAAATCTACCTGGGGCGGAGCCAGATGGCCAACTGATAGCAGCAGTTTTTCAGAGCTCCATGAAACTAATATAAAAAACAGGAATAACTTATTTAATTTCAGCAAAAATACTTAGAATTGATAGATGAAAGTATAAACTATATTATTAGTAACTTTGGTGAACTTAGGAACGTTTTTTCCTATCAAATTATAAAGGAGAATATATAATTTGTGGAGATGAGCACTTCAAAGACTTTTCATTCTGACATGGCTTTAAAAAAAGAAATGCAGCTTGTGACATATGCTCTACAAGAACTCTCACTAAAAATGGATGATTTTTAAGGAGAATTTACAAAACCTCAAGGAAAATTGTCAGAAACAGATTCTCTCAAGGAGCTTATACAGTAGCATCAATCCAGAATAACACACTTAGAAGCATTTCTGAATGATCTTGATGGAAGACTGAAGGAAGAAGAAAGCCAGAAAGATTTTCTCATCAAACAAAAAAATTGGCTTCTCAATAAAGTGGATGACCTGGAAAACAGGGACAGGAGGTCAAATATAAGGATTTTTGCCATCCCTGAGAGAGCTGAAGGAGAAGATATAATTTATTTCCTGAATACCTGGATTCCAGAGATTTTAGATTTAAAGGAGGGTCTGTCCTTTGGTATTGAAAGGGCTCATAGAGCTTTAGGAAAGCCAGTATCCTCCCTCATCAATAGTCATAACGTTTCTATCTTGTTTGGACAAGCATTTGGTCCTAAACTCTGCCTGGAGGAAAAGTCCATTAAAATTTAATCAAAACCCTATTAGGTTTGATAATGACTATTCCATCAGGGTTTTGGAATAGAGGAAAAAAACTTGGCCATTAATAAAACTGTTAAAGCAGAATAACATCAAAACTCGGCTTGTCTTTCCTGCCAGAATAAAAATCCTATATCAGAATGAAATGAGATCATTTAATGCCCTAGAGGAAGCCACTGCCTTTATTAAAAACAATAACATTATTTCCTTACCTGAAGATATGGAATGGGCATCTGCATCTCTGAAGAGAGTTACTTATAAATCTTCTTGGACTGATGTTAAAAAGAAAAAACAAAAACTGAGTTAAAGATTGCTGTCCCCACTAAATCTCTCAAAGCATCTACTGCAACTGGACTTTAATTTATTTTATACTTGTTAAATCATCAAGTAAGGTATGCCATGACAATATGTTTCTTATTGCTTTTCTTTCTCTTTTTTGCTTTTTCATTTCTATACTTTTTTTGTTCATATACAAATTAAATAACTGTTTATGCTTTTAGTATATTAGTGTAATATTACTGGTTTATTGAGTGATATAATTGAACAGTAAGCTATGTTTGCTTTTATGACCTTAAGTTGACATGCTTTATTTGAAATAATATATATCCCTTTGCCCTGGTAAATGTTCTTCTGAGTTATTACACAGGCATAGTCACTGCTTAGATTATTTATCAAAACTGTTTTGGTTACATGGGATAACAGGGCATATCTATGATTTAGTATATATTAACTAGTTTTTTTTTAATATTTATAACTTCTGATTGTTTCAGAATATATATTGGTACCTGTGTGAACAAAAAGCTGTTTACCAGGTTTTGACATAAATTGGGTCTCTCTGACAGTTATATGCTTGTATGTTTTATGGCACAAGGTTTTTAAATGGTTACAAGTTATGTTTCCTGTAGAGTTTCATGTTAAAGTACTGTTTTTTCTCTCATTGGCATTGAATGTTATTTTACTGTTTGGAAGTATCTGACAGTTAAACTTTGCATTTGTTATTGTAAATAAGCAGACTTTGTGACACAGTTAAAGTGAGGCCAGGAAACTGTACTGTGTAGTGTGCTGGGCGGGAAACTGTCAGTTTGAAATTTAAGAAAAAGAAGTTATGTCTTACAATAATGTTCCATCTGTGTTGTAGATCTTTGTTCATTCATTACCATTAGGGGATCTCTGTTCCGACCTCGGAACAGATACAGTCATTTCCAAGCTCGTGCCAGCCAAAAACTCCCAGCTAAGACCTACCCATAATACCCCTCTCCTAGTTGCTTCAAATAGAGTTTGCCCGCCCTTAGATAATAGATGTAGTAATAGAAAAAAATAGTAGGAGGCTCTGTCTGAGCAAATACCCTAACCAGGAGTTCCTAAAGTCCACCAGGAGTCCAGGCAGGTGGAAGGAGGGCGGGAAGTAATGAATGAGCAAAGATCTACAACACAGATGGAACGTTATGGTAAGACATAACTTCTTTATCTGATGTTGTAAATCTTTGTTCATTAATTACTATTAGGACCTATTCCCCAGCTACTTGAGTCCTGGGTGGCCCTAAGGAAGGATATTCCTGAGCACCATAGAACCAAAAGATGCTCGTCCCCTGGAGGCCAAATCCCAATTTGTAATGAGAGATAAAGGTATGAGGTCTTGCCCAAGTGGCTGCTATGCAGATATCATCCATAGAGGCTCTGGAATTAAATGCTACAGAAGTAGCCATAGATCTGATAGAATGAGCCTTTATTCTGGAAGGTAAGGATAGCTTATTCTGTTGGTAGATAAAGGTAATGATGTTTCTAAGCCAGGAGGATAAAGTCACTTTGGAAACAGGTTTACCCAATCTGGGCTCTACAAAGGCCACAAACAATTAATCTGTTTTCCTGAAAGATTTAGTCCTATCCAAATAACAACGAAGCTGTGGATGCACATCAAGGGTGTGCAAAAGGTACTCCCCCTCTATTAGAATGCTGAGGGAAGAAAACCGGCAGGTCAATAGACTGGTTAATGGAAAATCCAGAAATGCCCTTGGGCAAGAAAGAATGGTCAGTACGAAGGGATACCCTATTTGTGTGGAAGATCAGATTGAGTAAGGTTTCTTAAAACTCAAGGCCTGCAGCTCAGATACTCTTCTCGCTGAGGTAAGTGCTACTAGAAGTAAGGTTTTCCATGACAAAAAAATTAAATGACATGACTCAAAGGGCTCAAAAGGAGGACCTGTGAGAGAGTGAAGCACCAAAGTCAAGTCCCAGGGTTCTAAGGGAGGCTTGACTGGAGGTTTAACATGTAATACTCCTTTCAAAAAAGTCTTGCATAGGCGGTGTGACATAATCGAAGAATTATCAAGTCCATTATGAAAACTGGTGATAGCTGCTAAATGTACAGTGATCGTCAAAGCTGAGGCTCCTGCATGTAAAAGAGTAGTCAGGTATTGTAGGATCTTTTGAATAGGCATAGAGAAAGGGTCTAAGTTCTGATCTTTAGCCCAAATAGAGAACCTAGTCCATTTAATAGAATAAACTTTCCTGGTGGAAGGTTTGTGTGAAGCCAGAAGAATTTCCCAAACAGGAGATGGGATGTCAGGCAGCCTGGCAATCAGTGGAAGTGGAGGAACCAAGCTGTGAGCTTGAGACTGTGGAGGTTTGGATGAATCAGTCCCTGAGGATGAGATAACAGGTCTTGGGAATGATCCAAGATCCACGGGCTGTGAATCAGATGAGGCCATAGAAACAGGAACCAGACTTGATGGGGCCAGTAGGGGGCAATGAGGATCACTTTGCTTCTCAACCTCTGAGCTTTCTGGAGAAATTTTGGAATGAGGGGAAATGGGGGAAAGGCATACAGAAGACCCGGGGGCCAATCGTGCATTAGAGCATCCCTCGGTGGTTCCCCCTGAGGGGGGGATCAGGGCGAAGTAGCTTCTGCATTTGTAATTTAGGGGGAAGCAAACAGATCATAGCAAGGCTTGCCCCAGCATTGGAAGATCCAATCCGCTGTTACAAGGTTGAGGGACCACTCGTGAGGCATCAGGATGTTCCTGCTCAGATTGTCCGCAATAAGGTTGAAACTCACGGAAATGTGCATTGCTATAAGAAAGCAGTTGGAAGCTATCGCCCAGTGTCAAATCCTCATGGCTTCCCGGCACAGGGAGTAAGACCTGGTTCTGCCTTGCTTGTTGATATACCAGACGACTGACATGTTGTCTGACTAAATTGCAATGGTCCCAGAGGGTAGGGATGCATGGAACGCTTGCAACGTTAAGAGAACTGCCTTCAGTTCCAGGACATTTACGTACAAATTGGCCTCCATGGGGGACCAGATGCCTTGGACCGTCTTTCCCTGGAAATGCCATCCTAACAGGGAAGTGCCCGTGGGCTGGGGAAGACAGAACGGTCGATACCAAAGATTCGTTTGTGGCTTCATCCACCATAGCATTTCTTCCTTGCAATGGTTTGTAAGACATATCATGTGGTCAAGTGGGTGAGTTAGAAATGACCATTGTGTGGAAAGGAGCCACTGCAGGATTCTCATGTGCAGTCTCGCCAGTGGTACTAATGTAATGGCAGCCACCATGGTGCCTAAGAGTTGCAGTACAAGACATGCTGGTACATAGGTCTGAGGAAGAAGGTCTTGGATTTGGTGTCTTATTTTTGAAAACCTGTGAGGGGGAGAGAAGCTTGACAGGATGTTGTGTCGAAGACCACTCCAATAAATTCCAGTGTCTTCGTTGGGGGACATTTGAGATCTGTCCTTTTTGATTGTAATCTCCAAGTGGAGAGCGAGACCTTGAGTGTAACAGAGGCTGCAGACTAGGAGATTCCTGGTCGGAGCAGTAAGGAGCCAATCATCTAGATAGGAAAACACCTGGAATCCTTGTAGTCGAAGATAAGCTACCACAACTGCCATACGCTTGGTGGACACTCGGGGGGCTGTCAAGAGACCGAATAGCAGTGCCCTGAACTGGTAGTGATTGGCTCCCAGCCAGAAGCAGAGGAACCTCAGGGAGCAGTGATCCATCTTTATGTGGTAGTACGCATCCTGGAGGTCTATAGAGCACATCCAGTTGTCCCTCCCTAGGAAGGAAAGAATGGACTGTACCATGACCATCTGGAATTTTTGAGGTTTGATAAATTTGTTCATTATGCTGAGATCCAGGATTGGTCTCCAGTCCCCTGTCTTTTTTTGGCACTAAAAAGAATCTCGAGTAAAACCCAGATCCTGTCTGGTCTGGTGGGACTGGTTGGATGACTCTTTTTCTTAGCAGCTTTTCTATTTCTAAGGCTGCTAATTCCTACTGATTGGGTGGTACATCAGGGAATCGTTTGATGGATCTAGGAATTAAATCAAATGGTATTTGGTAGCCTCTGGATATTATTCTCTGCACCCAAATATCAGTAGCAGTAATAAGATGCCAGGCTGGTAGGTGCAGAGAAAAATTACCCCCGACTGCTTCCAGAGGAAAGCAATCGGGCCGCTGCTCAGGAGCACTGGTGGGGTCAGCCAGAGAAAGAATCTCTAGTGCCCTGGTTATGCAGACCCCCTCTACCCTGAAAGGGTAGTCTTCCATATGAGTTGCCCCCTCTGCCCTGGGGGGATTGTTCACCATGAGTGTCATGAAAAGATCCCTGGGATTTCTTGAACCACATTTTTCCTCCCTTCTGGTTCCTGGAGTAGGACCTGTGGGGGTTGGAAAAGCATATGCCCACAGCAGACAAGGTCTTTCTGTCTTTCTCACTATGTGCAAGTGTGTTTCGTACTTTGGGTCCAAAAAGTGCAGATTCGTTGACAGGTGCATTGACGAAGGAAGATTTAAAAGGGTCTGCAAAGTCACACAACCGCATCCAAGCATTACGTCTCATGATAATGCCTGATGTGGCAGCTTGAGCTGCTCCCTTGGTGGTGTGAGATATCAAACGCATCGAGGAGTTCAAGATGGCTTCAAGGGTAGCTAGCTGCAAGACGACAGTATCATGCACCTCATCAGGCAGTACCCCCCACCAAAGAGGAAGACATTTCAGAAATTAGGTCTCTTTGGAGGCGAGTAAAGTGTGCCATTTAGTTCAGTGACCGAATGGCAAAGGTTGCTGAAGCATAGGACTGCTTCCCTAGTCTGTCTATGGTTTGGGACTCCCTGTTTGGAGGATGGACAGTGGAACAATCTTCTGCCAGTTCCCTCTTGGTGGCCGCCACCACGACCATAGAATCAACTGTCAACTGCTTGGACCAGTGGGGCTGGTCTTCAGGTGTAGATAAAATTTTGTCTGGCCTCCGGGGGACAGGTTCTACATTGTCTGGGGCCTTCCAGGCATGCTGCACAATGAGTTTAACAAGGTCACCTGCTGTTGGGGTCACCCAGGAAGTAGATGGCCAGGCACGGAAGGTCTGCAAGAACACAGATTCCTCAGAAGAAGGGTTAGAGGACTTCCAGTCTCCCTGCTGCTTGAGGATTTCGAGAATGTCTCCGAATGAGATGTCATCTGGGGGAGACCATGGGGACCCTTCCCCCTCATCACAATCAGTGTCTTCAGTGATAGATTCCTCCAGGGAATCAAGGTGCTTCCTCTTGCATCGTTTCTTCCGGGGTGGCTCCCCAATGGGATCTTCTGAGGAGGACTCCAGAGAAGGGGTTCCCTTCGAAGGGGGTTCTTGTGACTCCCGTGCCCGGAGTCCTGAAATAGAGGGTTGGAAGAGGTGCATGCTGGGGGGGTTCTGATACTGATGTCCTTGGTGCTGACTACGAGCCTTTGGAGTGAAGAACCCTCTCCATCACCTGGATAGCAAGCCCACCCGAGGAGGGATGGGTGCCCAGAACCAGGAAGAACGACCTTGGAACTGGGGTCACACCCCGCCTTGAGGAGCTCCAAGAGGACTGGAAGCCACCGGAGCCCTGGACATAGATGGCGCCAGTGAGAAAATAGGTGCCAGGCTAAGTACCAAGGTACGGACAGTTCAAGCATTGCTCCGAGAGAGCATCAGCTCTACCGAAGCCGATGCAGCAAGGGGGGGGGGTCAGTGCTGACAGGGAAAAAACTGCTGTCGGAGCCAAGACAGTATGCACCGAAGTGTTCATTGGTACCGGGACCTCCGGGATCTGGGTAGAGGCCGGAGGAGGGTAAACAGGGGAAGATATAGTAAAAGATTCCGAGCCAAGAGGGATGGAAGGTCTAGCTGGAATGGGCAATTCCCTAGCTGCCAGAAGCTGGTCCACAACCCGCACCAGATCTAATTCAGAAAAACTCCTAGTGGATCTAAAGGAGGCTGCTGAAGGAGAATCAGGTCTTTTTAGAAAGGGGCTAAACCTCTGCCCCAAAAAAGGGTTGTAAGTTGGAGAGTATCTTGTCCTTAGCAGATATTCGAGTTTTGGAGCTGATGGAGCCGAAGAAACTGTGGGCACCATGGCTGGGGATCATGCCGAAGCAGGTACAGTCATCGGAGCCAATGTCGCATCCAAGGATGGCACCAAAGTCAGTGGTGCCGAGGTTGGAACTGAAATAGGGGTGAATATCATGGACGGCATCAAGGGATAAGATACAGAGCCTGGTGCCAAAGAGGTCTGCGCCGAGGGTGCCGGTGAAGCACGGAGCTGACTCAGATCCGTAACTGACAGAGATGCAGGAACCGAGTGACTCCGTTTTCCTTTATGTTTTTTGGTCTTTAGAGGGGGTGAGACCTCCGACCCAGATAGAGCCTCCAAAAAAGGTGTCTTGAATAAACCTTTTAAAATAAGTTTATTTTTATGTTCTGCTAGTGTACGATTACTAAAACTAGCACAAATGTCACAAGTCAGCTTTAATATGATCCACGCCCAAACAGTAGACACAACGAGCATGTGTATCTGAGTTAGGCATCTTACGCCCACACTTGTCACACTATTTGAACCCCAACTTAGCTTTGTCTGACATAGTAAGGCAACAAGGCTATCCTATAGAAAAAACAAAATAAGGGAGAGAAAAAGTTGAGAGAATACCAACAATGGTATTTAAAAAAGAAAATACCACAAGTGGTAAGGAAGGGCCTGTCAAAGGCAGGAGAGAGGGGACAGTACCAATAATGGTAGAAATTAAATTAACAAGGTAAAGGGTAGGGAACAGAATTAGGTTATAGGCGACGGTAAGATAAGGCTAAATTGACTAAAAAAATAAACAATTTGAAGAGAAACTGTACTGAAAATAACAATTTTCTACTTAGTTTTGAGAGAGATGGTTAGCACGTCTAACTAGGAATGCAGCAAACGAGATCTGGAGTAACTAGAAGAGGGGAATTATGGTTAGGTCTTAGCTGAGAGTTTTTGGCTGGCACGAGCTTGAAAACGGTCGTATCGGTTCAGAGGATGGAACCAAGGTCCAGATAGTAATTAATGAACAAAGATTTACAACATCAGATGTGAAGTTTTCTTACTTAGCTCATGACATCAAGCATTCTATGCATGCAGATCAGATTACATTACATCTAATGTGTATATGCATGACTAATTGTGAATGTCAAGTCTCTGATTGGTTAATATAGCATAGTAGGCTTCTTTTACAAGAATTATGAGCTACACTGTCTGGAAACATATTTATGGTTCCCTTTTATAATAGTCCCCGGGATTCATGAAGCTCGGCGCAAGGCCGGCGTAAGGCCTGCGCCGGCGGTGCAGTGAATAGCCGGCACAGTAGCGCCATATACATATTAATGAGAGTGCACCGGAATCACAGACACGTGCGTAGTGTACGTGAGCGAGCCCAGGTAGGATGCGTCTGGAGGCGTGTCTAAGCCGGCATGAGGTGAGCAACCTAATGTGCTGACAGCCACGGTCCGCCCACAATAGTAATGGCAGCAGCCAGGTCCCGTGCAGAATGAAACGCACGTACAGTATGCAACATAGTACCCGTCCCAAATTAACGGAGAAGCAAATACAAGCCACGAAGGCATAAGTGTACCCGTCCAAGGAGCAAAGGATACGCATAAGGCCGCGTTCGTCCCGCAATGCACCGTCAGTGTTTACACTCAGAGAAGGTGTACAGCCGCATGTCAGCGCGCCGCACCGACATAGGAGCAGCGATTAAGGTCACCACCTGTCCCACTTTGGTTGGGGCAGTCTCTCCATGGCCAGTTGTGTCCCGAAAAAACGTATTAGAAATGGCTGATGTGCTACGATTGTAGGACACAATGATATCCTGTATTTAATGTAATGGTAGCATGAATTGGTTATTTCTGTAACAGAAATACCTAAATGACACAAGAAACAGAATAAGCAAGCAAATTGCCACAACAATAAGCTTATTATTTAGGCAAACAAGTGAAGTTCTATGCTATATAGTGACCGTTTGTATGTGTCGGCCTGTAAAGTCAGATGTGAGTCCCGGAAATATCCCAGATCGGAAACTGGAAAAGGTGGAAACCCCAGTAGCGACATGGCCATGGTCACCAGGGTTACCTGCTGTCCCAATGTGCCATGGACAGTCCCTGATTGGACAGTTGTGTCCCTGCAACAATCGTAAAAATGGAAAATGAACTCCGATCCCCTGTCAAGAAAATTCACGCAATATACATGTAATAGTAGCATAAAACATATACATTACTATATGAAACACAGACATGGCATAAGAACATAAATAAGGAACCCAAATGCTTACAGAATAAGCTTATAGTATGGCAAACAAGTGAAGTTCTGTCAACTGCACTAGCCGTGGGTATGTGTAGTCATGCAAATTCCGAAGTTTCCACATAACATGCCCCAGTATGGGCATTGGAAAAGGTGCCAACCATAATGGTCACAAGCAGTAGTGACAGTACATAGCCGGGTAGCTGTGCTGACATAACAACAGTAAGGAAGCAAGATACCTCAAACACAGGCAAACATGTGCATAGCAACATATCCCACACCCAGCAACGTCTCTGTTGCATACACTGGATGGCGTATGATGAAGTGTAATATCCAGAAGCAGAACCCATGCATTCGGATGTACTACACAATAGCCTCATTGTACATGTCAGTCCCACCCATGTATACCTCTGCACCCAAACCTGCTAGCATCCGTGTGCAGCTATACAACCACACACAATGTGCATACCTGAACTGTGGTAAGATGTTTGTGTTAGGCAATGCCACGCGGGCAAATACGTACCCCACATGTCACCAACCCACCGCAGGTACAGATATGTAAATGGCTGCATGTGAATGTGTCAGCAGAATGTGTACATCCCGCATGTAGTATGTACCCGTCCAAACCATCTAGGTTTGCATACGACACGGTGCACATAACTGTACACATGTGGACAAGTCGGGTCGTTGGACCACCGCATCGATGATTATCTATGCATTGAAGTCGATCACATATAGCGGAACAGGTGCCTACCAAACAGGACGTCCTAACAGGGTGCTACAGGCAAAGAAGGGGAAGCTGGGACATCACATGTGGAGATTAGCGTAGCTGGACGGACAAATACACACGGTCAAGGTAAAGGACGGAACAACATGCATATGGCCGGATGGATGTTGTTCGTAAAATATATAGAAACACATATGAAGTTCCAGTTTACACTCGAAATACTATATAATGCTTTGAATTGTACCGTACAATATGGCAGTAGAACTAAGCCTGCATGTAATTGGTGAAGCTAAGCTGTAGTGTGATGGAATTCTGAACCTGGCAGTAAGCAGTACAGCAGGCTCATGTCTGTCATCATTAATTATTTGCTGGGTTACAGAACAATAAATGTATGTACATGCATAACAGCACTCCTTCCCCAGAGGAGGATGGCCTTGTGAGCTCTATCGAAGATAGCAGTACAACTCCTTACCAGAGAGACAAAGCAACGTATTAAGAAATTAACTGTCCACTGTATCGTAACAGTCTAGGGTCCTTGAAACAGCTACAATCACAAAAGGATACTGTAATGTACAAGGTGCCTTGCAAGGCTGTGTTATTCCCATGGGAAAACATTTTAAAAGCACGACCCCAGCACCCATGTATGTATAGACTATTGCGGACCATAGTGATGGAAATGTCCTGTGACCGACCACGTCAGTAAGGTGGGCAAAAGCTGATTGTAAACACTATATAAAGAAACTGCTTACTGTATAGAGTCAGACAAAACTCTCATACTTGGACTGTATATTATTTAGCCTGCCTGTGTACACTACTAAAACTTTCCGAACCCGAGCCTCCTGTGTTATCGGCTGTCACTTAGAAAAGCCTACTGATAACTACAGTCTGGTTTTAACAACTTATTTCACATTGTGATCCTTGTAATCCGGAATTCCCTTGGTAAGCTACAGGTCAGAGTACATGGCTGGTTAGACATGTACGCTGGAGAATATGCATAAATGGTTCTTCTTGAATGAAAAGACCTCCGACTGAATTGTTGTGTGTAAAGAGGCTGTTTACTGTCTGATCTGTGGCTGAAAAGCGGGAAACTGGATCCCAAGAAGAAAACGTGCAGTCTTAAACAGGAGGCCCAGGTAAGGAGTGTTTGCCTTTTTGTCTCTATTGTAGATCAGGGACCAGACTACATTCTGTTTCTGTTAACAGTAGTGATATCGGGTCGAAGACCTACCCACATATTGTTAAATCTGAACATAGGTCAGGGGAACACACAGCAGAGTAAATAGTGATTGTAGACACTACAGTGGATACAGGGAAGGAGACACCACGTGGTATGACAGAAGGGTACGTAGCAGTCGTGTAGAGGATATGGGAGATTATTGAAGCAACAGATCATGTGATCCGCGTTTGACGGGTGACGTGAAGAATATGCAATCGCAGAGAGCACATAATGTGAGTTACGCAGCAAAATGGGGTAATAAATATGACATTGATGGTATATTACGCAAAATATCATTACTGAAACATTGTAATCCCTGAAAATTTGATGCATATGTTCCAGGGTAAACACCTGTTCCACCCTGAGAGGGATAGTCCCTCTTTGGCCAGCCGTGTCCTGTAAACAAACCGAACAAATGGCAAATGTCCTGATATCTCAGGACAAACATTTCCCAGATATATATCAAAATGGTAGCATAAAACAGTAAATTTGTATGTGGAACAGCAAAATATAATAATAAACAGAATAAGCAACTGAAATGCTACAACAATTGGTCGCTCTCCTGGCAAAACATGAATTCCTGTCCTATGTACTGGCCGTGGGTATGCATTTTCCAGGCAAATTACACGTTCTGAACACTAATGTCCCACATTGTGCATTGGAAAAGGTGGCAGCCCTAAGATGTGCAGGCGACAAAACAGCGACAATTGGGTATCCGTCATGCACATCGGTGGACTGAGGTAGTGTACCGAAGGGAACAGAACACTACAAATGGCTAAGCATCATACGTACACAGAGAAGATCATAATACAGTAGTACCGATAGCCCCCCCCCACAACCCCCTACCACCTCCGATACCACATCCAGGATATTAAGCGGGAGGGCAGGCTAGTCCCCACACGTTATCCTGTGGCAACAGAGGTAGCACAACGAACAAATGTAATAGAAGCTATTGAAACCACATCCCGAACACGTAACATACCTAGGGACACCCGAGTAAGAACACAGTACTAAAACAGAGTGAGGATATCTGTCAATTAATTGAAGTACCGAACCCTCATGCAGGACAGGAAGGCCAGGACCCAACCACCGTGGCGTATAGACCGTGGACACCAGAAGATATCTGTAAAGTCATAGAGGGAATTCCCCATCCACAAAGTAATCGCTATTCACCATGCAATACCTCTGTATCTCCTGATCGGAAACCAAAAGGGGAATGGCGGATGGTACAGTATGTACAAGCTGTAAATCATGTAAGAATACTTAGGGTAGCGTTGGTGCCAGACCCACACACTATATTCAATGCTATGAACATGCCACAGAAGGATCTTACCGTGGTACATATAAGCTATGCTTACTTTGCAATACCTATACATCCACATAGTCCGTATTGCTTTGCATGTACAGTCAGGGTGACAGATACAGCCATACCCGGCTATCGCTGGGCTACTGTGAAAGTACAACGATATTCTCACAGGGGATGGCTAGCTACATTCCGGTGTTAACTCCACCCGGGGCCAGACAAGTTCTACTTTATTTGGATGATATTCTGCTTGCGGCCCCTACCCAGCAGCAATGTATGGAAGATACAATAGCATTATTGAGATAATCAGCAGAACAGGGACATAAAGTAAGCAAGCATAAATTCCAACTACAGAGAATACAGGTCAATTACCTGGCATATCTGGTATCCAAGTAGGGTAGAACATCACATGACGATAGGAAGGTAGCAATATAATAAGCACCCAAGCCAACTAACAAGAAGGGAATGATGTCCTGTCTGGGCCGACTAACACTTGTTAAATCTGGATACCAAACAATGCTGTGGAATCCGCTGTATTGTTTGCCTTAACCTTTAATACACCTATGGCAGCACAACACATAGTACACCGGATTACAGTAGCAGAAACAGCGTTCTGCAGACTAGAACGATTGACAGCCTCAACAGCTGTAGTAGGTCTCGTGAATAATCATAACACATGTTGTCAGACCGTAGATTGTAAGCGGAGATATATGACGTCAGTCTTGATGCAACAGCAGGGAAGTAAGCAACGCTAAATAGCTGATTACTCATTGCAGTTGGACACTGTGGCATGGTCAGTGCCACATTGTGTACAGGCAGTTGTTGTAGCACCCATGGCAGTACAGGCCCCGGCCGTAATGTTACTAGACCACCCTCTCACTGTGAGAATGTCTCATGCAGTTGCGATCAGTCTGCTGCAAGAGAAGATAGCATTCCTGACCCGTGCTAGACATTTGTCATGTTTGACCATACCACTGAGTCAACCTCACATGGTGATTGAACGTTGTACAACATGAAACCTATCAACGTCACGTCCGACACCTGTGTATGGCACACCACACAGTTGCCTATACGAAATGGATTAAATAACTACACACAGACATGATATCACTGATATACCCTTAGATGATGCAGAGGTGACAGTTAATGTATACGGATCATGTAGACAGAGTCCTACAGGAACGAATGAAGTAGTTTATGCAGTAGTTATTGATAATGACATTGTAGACGGCCAAACCCTGCAGCATAACGTGTCTGCTCAAGCAGCAGAATAGATAGCTTTAACACGTGCTTGTACTGTAGCGGAAAACTGATGTGTGGACATATGTCCCGATAGTCATTCTGTTGTCTGTGCAGTGCATGTTTATGAGCAGCAGTGGAAGAATAGGGGAATGATAACATCCACCGGTAAACCGATTAATCATGCGCATACGAACTTGAATGCATTAGACTACATGCAGTTACCCACTGAAGTAGGTAATTGTAAATGTGCAGGGCATAGAAAGCAACAGGATAACAGTAGGAAAGGTGAGGCATGATCTCATGCACCTGCAAAACAAGCAGCGTCACAGTTGGAAAGTGTGTGTGTGAATGAGGAATGACAAACCTCAGACAGTTTAGATGTAGAAACTGTACAAACAATGCAAACAGCAACTACGAAAGCAGAAAAGCCGACGTGGTTATGACGAGGAGCAATCCTTGAACACGGACTGCACATATCCACAGTGAGAAAGCCAATATTAACGTCTAATATATTCAGATATGCGGCTTTGTGGAGCCATGGGTAGAGACATGTCTCAACAGGGGGGATGGTACATTTGGTTAACAGAATACCCCTAACATACGGAATTACGAACCACATACAAACCTCATGAGCAGCGTGTCACGTTTGCCGTAGATATCATGCACAGGGAGTATTTAAACCGAAGGGAGTGAGTTTACCTACACCACCATAACCGTTCCGTACTATTTGTATGGAGTTCATACATCTGCATAAATGTGAAGGGAACAAATACTGTTTAGCGATTACACATATATATAATCAAAATGGGTAGAAGCATTCCCAACCATTAATCCGGATGCAGCAGCAGTGGCAAAGGTGCCAGTAAAATAAAGTATCCCTAGATCTGGCATGCTGTAAAGAAGCTACAGTGACAATAGAACACATGTAGTTAACCAGACAATCACACTACCTGGGGGATTACTTCGTATTACCATGAATGTCAATTGCATGTACAACCCACACTCAGCACGACTGCTGGCGCCGTAGAATGGGATCCCGAGAAATAAGTAGAGGAGTTTGGTGGGTGACATCCAGACGAGTTACATGAGCTGTCTACCTCTAGCATTGCTGAGCATGAAAACAGTTCCAAATGTCAAGTGCTGCACCCACTTCGAAGTAGTATGTGGAATGGCATAACATGTGCCAGAGTGGAAAGCTGTCATGCCTGCAGAGCCGGAGGTCGATGACTCAGTAGTAGGTGACATGAGAGGATTGTTAACTAGTAACACTGTTCTTCAGTTAAAGTCTGTTACAGATAAGAGCAAACGAAGACGGAAGCATAGCTGACACCAGTATCCTGTGTGTATGTCACTGTTATCCAAAGAACATTATTGCCAAGTGGACAGTGCGAATGTCTGTACCGGGTACTGTTGGCAACGCCTACCGCAGTAAAGTTTGCAGAGAGGTCATCCTGGGTCCACCTCACATTTCTCAAACTGGTAAAGGATATCAAGTCTGATTGACATCTTGTAGCTGATATACCAAAGAGCCCGAATCACCCGGCGAAGACTGTATAACAATACAAAGCAACCCCAAAGACATTTATGTTTGCTGTCCTAATGATTATACACCTATTAACCATGTTTGTGTTTACGTTACAATTTCCGGGACCTTACCTGCATATAACTACACGGATACAAATACTGATACGTGATGAACTGGCCACAGAGTGTCTTCCACACTTCAACAGATACCTAGGCATGATGCGTGTGCATATAGAGACTAGGAACACATTAAATTGCTGTGTTTGTACTGCCATACCTACATCATATGGAGGACATCTGATGCATGTTGTCCCCTTGGGGATAGATTGAGACTTGTGAATATCTACACTTTGATACAGGTTCTGTGAGATCACAGGACAACGTGGCAATGTACTTACCTGTTACACAAAAAGGAATTGTATGTTATCATAAACATGATACAGTTTCAGTTGGTGGGAGTATTTGTAACATAACTGTGTCTTACGAATGTCATATAACAGCCAAAGATCACAGTACTACTTGTAGCACCATTCCTAATTTGTATTGAAACATCATGAGAACAATGTTGAAGGATGTGCAGAAACATCCTGAATTGTATAAACAGTCCTCTGTTAGAGACAGGAATTTGTTACATGCAGAGGTAACCCGCATCAGTATTAAAGTAGAATATTGTTATGTTGTTTGTGGGAAATAAGCATATCAATGGTTACCTGGGAATTGGTCCGGCAGTTGTTAATTGGGTTATCTGGCTCCAGTCACATGACATACTGTACAATTGCCTGTGGGTGCGAAACGAACTATAACACATATAGCTCGAAGAACTGGGAACACAGTCGAGAAACCTACTAATCCAGTGGGTGAAATGGAAGCTGTTCTGACATGTCAGTCTTCTGCAAGAGATAAAGGAATATCGATTCATATGGACTTGAGTGACAGCGTCACAACCTGGGCTGGAACACCCCCAGCTTCTGGAGTAGTGAAATCAATCAGGGAACAGAGGAAGTTATCAAAACCTGTCGGAGGAAGGATGAATGTGACTTGCCGCTCCTGAACATGTGACTGATGAACTGGATGCAATGAGAACTGTTGTGTCACAAAATGTAATAGTGCACGACTGCACCATGGCGCTGAGAATTGGTACGTGCGCGCTTACTGAAGAAGATCGCTGTGTCCAACTACCACATGAAGAGACCAAAAGCAACGCCCACCTACAGGTAATATAGCAGGTGTCATCCATGGCGGAACCAGGCCCAAACCCACTGCCGAACCATTTCCACAAACCATTGGGTGGATGGGGTCAGTCATACTGAATATCATGATTGCCATTTGTGTTGTTCTGCTCATATTGGGAGCATGTGTCTAGTGCGGGATACTGTGCATGTAAGTATTAGTCAGGGACTCTGGCGACATACCTGTACCGAGACTATGTATCAAGACCTGTAGTGGTATTTGTCAATAGAAAATGCAATCCTACTTGCAATGTACATCAAATTACTTGCCTAGTTAAACGCGTTCCACAGAGGAAGACGCTAGGGAATGAAATAATGTTGTATATGTTTCTGGATAGAGTAGAAGCAATCAAAGGAGGGAGAATGTTAGCAAAATACATATTTAAACATAGATATGACGTGCAACTTTAGAAGCAAATAGTGTATAATGCATATTATTCTACCTGACAATATAGCAGTACAGCTTCTCATGCATGTAATTGCTTGTAGTGTAGCTGCAGTGTGATTGAACCCTAACCCTAGCAGTAACCAGTGCAGCAGGTGTATGTCAGTCAGCATTACTCATCTGCTCGGTTACAGAATAATACATGTATGTACAGGTATATCTGTCATCCTTCCACTGAGGAGGATAGGCTTGTGAGCTGTAACACAGAGTACAGCTGCTCAGCAGAGAGACACAGGAACCTAATAGGACACGGAGTGAGGACTGGATATGAACAGTGTTGGAACCGTGACAGAGCAGAATTTACCAAAGTACAGTCTAACTGAATATGTGGCTCGCAAGGTTGGGCTATCCTCATGGGAAAACATGTAATAAGCATTACCTGAGCACTGTTGTAGGAATACAATGTTCTGTACTCTAGCAATGTAAATGCCTTGTGACTGACCACATCATTAATGTGTGCAAAAGATGATAGTATACAGAATGCTCATATAGATGTAACATGTATAGAGTTGAACAAATGTCTAAACTTTTACTGCATACTCCTTTGCCTCCTGCTGCACAGTAGTAAAATGTTATTAATCCCAGCTTCCTGTGTTAATGAGTGTCATTTTGAAAATATGAATGAGTGTTACAGTTTGATTTAAAAGACTTAATTGACAGATGTTTACGTTCTAGCATGGGAATAGGTCAAGCCAAACATCACAATGTCCATGTGTACCACATACACACAGCCAGTAACACGCAGTAGTAGTGCATGAAGGCATACACGACTGTGGGAATAGTACAGGACATATGGCACGTGCCAAGTGCAGATGCATGACACAAACCCCAGGATGGGTGTCCCTGCAAAGAGGAACATGTGCCAACTACACCTCCCACAGATGTACTGGCAATTAAAACACATGGCAAACACACAGACACACTACTGTCCAACACATGACTGCAACGGAGCCTGGTCAAACACCAACATGAAGCATGCACAAACAGGGACTTGAGTAATGTTTGCCTTAACACCCCCCCATAGGCCAAAGAAGAATAGAATGGACATATGCATGTAATGCTGTGAAGGATGTGTGGTAGTCCTCAGTATCACAGTGTTAGGGACACAGATACACTGTCATCAACTGTGACGTATGTGCAACGTACACAGCATACCTGCATGTAATACAGAGGACAATCATGTGCTACAGAAATATACAGTGGCGAAAGATGATAGTGGATAGACAATTGTACATGTGACAAACTATGAATATAGGTTCACACGTCCATAGGTACAGGGTAGGCCATCGTCCCAGGCCCAGCCATAATACTACACCATAGTTAGGATGACTTTGCCAACCTTCTGTGCTTCAGATGAAATACCCATGATATTGCTGTATCTCCGTCAAGCAGTGATAATGATGTAATCCCTGGCCTATACCTGCAATTCTCCATCCAATGGACAACATAGCTGCGAACAAGGCTAGGAAGGATGTCTGTCTCACATGTACTGTGATGTAGATCCACAGCATAATGAGTGTCTGGGTGATATATGTGTCACCCAAACACATCCCATTAATGACCGTGACAAGGTAAATGTCACCTGCCCTAGTGATTCTGAGGGATGCAGATACAGTAGGTGAAGCATACACATGACATATGGGTTGACATGGCCTCGTATGTCAGGCACAGGTCAACACTAAACAGCAGGTATGTGACGTGATGTGGCAGGGGTCCTACATGTGGGGCAGCATTACACAAAATGGTGTCATCCTGCATCTGTACAACAATCAACCTATGTGGGCTTCCCAGCTGCTGTAGGTGTATGGTCAGATACAGTCTGAATGGGGCAATGTAGTAGATCATAGGTGTAACACGTAATGGGTACAAGGAGACAATGACCTAGCCTGATGTAGATGTGAATCCCTGCACCAACAGGTGGGCAATGTAGAAGACCCACACAACCACGATAGCAACGTGTGTGTGGAATGAATGGTGACCGTCAAACACTGTCCCCTGATTCCTGGTAATCACCCCTGTGCTGAGTGGACAGCCACCTATATGCTGGACAGGGGTGACCTAGTAGTTCTCCACAGGTATGATGTTGCATGACGTTGCATTTAGCTGTGGGACATGTCCCTGACAGCAGATATGCATACCTGGGAGGCCCCTTCAAAGGATATCTGTGTCAGATGTCTGTCCCACTATGGCACCTGTTTTGCAGTCATCTACAAACACTGTTGCCCATAGCACCCCTGTGTGTGCCTGTACCGTGAAAATGTAGGTGTATGACAGGAGTGCAGACATGGAAGGGCCCCATGGGACACCACTTGTGACAGGCAGTAGGTCTGATATGCTGCCAGCAACTATGACCGTGTGGGTTGTGTCACATAGACAGTTTACAACACATTCTGTGATGTGCGTGTTCACATCCCAGCCAATGGGTTTATCAACGATACCTGAGGGGGGTAATGTGATGAAGGGCTTTGCCAAGTCGAGGGAGGCTGTATGGACTGCAACACCCCCATCAGTGGCCTCGGCGACTGTCCCGAAAATGTCAACCATGCTTTAAAGGCATGAACCGCTCCTGAACAAGACAAACCGTGTGTGAGGCAAAGTATGTATGTCCCCTATGCAGTCATGTACGAGCCACAGTATGATCCCTCCCCATGTCTTTGCAGATAGGTCTCCTCAGGGTAATGGGACAGTAATAACCAGCCTCAGTGGTTATTACTCACACACACACACACACACACACACACACACACACACACACACACGAGTGCGCACGCACACATTTTTACAGATGCAAAAATATGCTATATTTAGTTCAAGAAGCAGCTTAACAGTATCAAAACACTGATGGAAAAATGGAATTATGCTTAGTAGAGCTTTATGAATAAGATGTAGACATAATGACCAAGATCCCACTTCCTTTGAAGATACACGGACAATTCTTGGCTGGATAAAGGAGGTGAGATCTCTTTTTCTTTCTGTCATTCCTTTGCTTTGTCTCCCACTTTTATCTGCCTTTGATTCATACATTTTACAGGCAGATAAGATAAAATGCTAGGTTCTTTTAGAAAAAAATTGTCTGATAACACAAGTGGAAATAGGTTCCATATTACCATCCATCTTCAGTAAATTGAGACTTAAAAGCAGTTCAAGGCAAGACATTATTTGTTCAGGACAGAATGGCAGTAAGCAAAATCTAACATATCTAACATGTCAGAATAACAAACTTTAAGTACATGAAACAAAGCACAGACAAGTCTCACATAATGCCATTTAGAAAATTCTTTCCAATCATAATTCATATCCTTAATTGATAGTAGAAATATGCAGTTATTATTCAGAACCTGCCAGTACAGTTCCATCTCTGTATATTCTCATACACTGTATTAGTTTCCCATGATTTCATCTGGGCAGTAATTTCCATTTACATAAACAACGCTGTATTCATTACAAAACTTGTAACAAGACAAGGACGAGCTATAAAGACATATTATTTATGTTTCCAACTGCTTCTCTTAGGTAAGCAGTGTCCTAAAATATTCCTTTACTTTAGAACAAAGCAAAAATATGATCTTTATTTAAATAAAAT